>NC_039365.1:7914004-7938452 GCF_003573695.1 Papaver somniferum | reverse complement strand
ATAAAAAAAAATGAAAAAAAAAAAAAAAGTGACAAGAGAAATTTTTGGTTGTTTTATTTAATAATCCGTGGGAGAAGGAAAATCTATAAATAAGTTTCAAGCGACAACGATTTTGAGGAAGAAAGTTACAAATTGTCAAGGATCTATGAAATTCAACAGTTTATCATCAATAGTTGAAGCCGAAAACGAAGACCAAGAATATGAAGACGAGGAGCGAAATACGTTTCTATTGGATACCGTGAGAGTGGTGTTATCATCATTGGTGATCAGATGTGAAGGTGAGTAAGTAATATCATCCTCGATAATAGTGGTTGATTTCCTTTCTTAGAGATCGTCATAAAAATGGTTTTTCAAAATGTTAAAAGATGTGGGTTTTTAAAATATTTCGGAAGTTGTCCTTCCCACCATTCAACGTGTTGCAGGATTTCTCTCTTCATTCCTACCTGCATACATGTGAGAACCATAAAAGTACGTCCTTTGAGTGCAATTTCATAAAACCCTTTTTGGTGAGGCAGAAGTCGAGGTGAAATGCTTATTGATCGCTCTCAAACACGCGTTCTATCATTATGGTGTGGTTATTTCTCACTCAAAAGTTAAGAATGAGAATATGTTCTTTAGTATTTCTAATTTCTTATTACTAGCATGCAAAAACTCTATGTCATCATAACTCTTTGGATGCTTGGGACGCTGGAACGCTTTGAAGTTGTAAGTTTTAGTTTGATTTGCTCGAGGACTAGCAAAGTCTAAGTGTGGTGGAATTTGATAGGTGTAGAATACACCGTTAATTATTATCTATTGGTTATGCTTTCTATGCTATTTTTTCTTGTGAATTTTGTATTTTAAGTTTGTTTTGAGTGTTTTAGGTATTTTGGAGTCGCACGGAGGAAAAGAAGAAGAAATCACCCAATTTGTGCGAAATGGGCAATATTGTCATTTCATAGGCGACTCAATTAATGAAGAATTTACTAGACTCATCTAAACTCATGGGTTTGAAGAATTGGGCTTGGATTTGGAAAGAGAAGATGGATGATTTGAGAAAGACTTGGATTTGGAAGTTGAGTTACAAAGGGAAAGTGATGTTATTATGGAATGAGGATTCTATTCCTAAGAGGATTGTTAGGAAATTTAAGCCTATAAATAGAGAAGTTATCTACACAACTTTTGCACACCTTTTACACACACAACACTTCTCTTTTCTTTATTCTTTGTGTGAACTTGTTAGCATGAGTAGCTAATTTTATTGATTGAGGATGAATTCCTAGTTCTTGATATGTTTTGAGTTTTTTTTTAAATCTACTTTGAAGTTTTCACATGATTATCGTTTGTTTTTACTAATAGGAATGTTTATACATTCGTGGTTGATTGATAGGTCGTTTATGATGCATACTAAATTGATATGTTAATTGACCTAAAGCTAGTGAAAGTTAGGGGATAAGTAATCGTTTCTTGACTCTTTACACAAGTAGCAAACACGAGACCTTGCGGAGGGATTCCGTGGAGCAATTGTGTGTGGAAACAACGTTAGCAAGTAGACCTTGAGCTAAGAGTCTAACTACTAATATCAACCGAATAAATTCATAAATCTTAATGAGTTTAACTAAATTACATCTTGAGTGAGCTACTACTAGGTGGTTTGGTGAATATAATCCGGTAGTCGAGAACTTACGTATCCGGTGATACTAGGGATTTAGGGGTTTAGCACTGAGCTAGATGCTTTACCTACGGTTGCTGATAATTTGTGACTAATAACATGTGGATGAAAAACATAACTTGAATCATTGTTTTGCAACGAAGAAGGATTCCTTGATCTAATATCTGTTATTGATTTTCCTTTATCTTTTAATTTCTTTGTTTATTTATTTTTCTTTATAAAATCTAAAACCAAAACCCCCCTTTGTGACATTATAAGACAACTAAAACCTTTTGCTCATCGTGGGAACGATCCTTACTATCGCTTTATTACTTATTAATTAGTGAGAAAAATATTAATTAATTTGCTGTGGTTACGACACGCATCATGACCAAGGCGAAACCCTGATTTGAAAGACTTATAAGGGGACATCTAGCAACTCTGCAAAACTAATCCCCACACTTTACGTGTGATACTAGTTTCCGTGCTAGAGTCGTTTCTCCTTTAACCTTTGGTTTTCTTCTTCTAAAACCAGGTTAACGACTTAAAGACTTCATTGGGATTGTGAAGCCAGACAGATACTACTTTTATCGTAGTTGTGTGATCTGATCTTGCATCTTCTGTCGTACGAGTACAATCAGATTGATTGGCTTGAGATTAATATCTCCGATATGCAAGATATAAAAAGTAGTCACAAACATCTTAGTCTCATTGTTTGTGATTCCACAACATCTTATTTCGCTACCATACGATTAAGATTGTTGTGAGGTGATTGATTTTCATCTTGGCTGTTCTTCGGGAATATAAGACCGGATTATCAATTGGTTCCTGTTCACCTTGATTATTATCAAAAATACAGAAAAAACTTTAGGGTTTTTGTGTGTGAGACAAATTTATCTTTTGATAGACTTGTCTCTGTGAGACAGATTTGTTTATTGTCAAAGTCTGTGATTTTGGGTCGTAGCAACTCTTAGTTGTGGGTGAGATCAACTAAGGGAATTAAGTGCTTAGTATCCTGCTGGGATCATAGGAGTAGGGAGTACAATTGTACCTTGGATCAGTGGGAGACTGATTGGGTTTCAACTACAGTCCAGTCCGAAGTTATCTTGGAGTAGTCTAGTGTCTATAGCGGCTTAATACAGTGTGTGTTCAATATGGACTAGGTCCCGGGGTTTTTCTGCATTTGCAGTTTTCTCGTTAAAAAAATTTCTGGTGTCTGTGTTATTTCAGTTTTCGCATTATATTGTTTTATCTTTATAATTTAAATAATACAGGTTGTGCGTTAGACCATCAATTAGAGTAATTCAACCTTTGGTTGTTGATTTTCATTGATTGATCCTTGGATATTTGTCTTTGGTACCATCCAAGTTATTCCTTGTATTTGATTAGTACTCGCAGTTTCTGTTTGAAGAAATCAAATCAAGAGAGAGAGATATAAACTCGTTGATATACTTTTAATTGATTGAGTCTTGTTGATTCTCTTAAAAGATATTCGAGTTTTTCCATACAGATTGTTAAGTGAAATATTGGGTGGTGTTGTTAGAACCCCGCTTTTTCAATTGGTATCAGAGCAGGCAAACACGTTCAAGACCTTACAAGTCTATGTTTGTAGCGATCTGACTCTATGGACAGAGGTGCTATCTCTATTAACGTACTACCAGTCTTCGATGGCTCTAATTAATTGTGGTGGAAAATTACTATGCAAGCTTTTCTTCAAGCGCGTGATTTTCAATCATGGGTATATGTTGTTAATGGCTATGGTGCTCCCGTTGTGGAAGTTGGAGATGTAAACGTTCCCAAGAATATTGGTGAATATAATCCTGCCGAGATACTTGCTGCAAAGAAAAATTCCGACGGTTTGAATGCCATCATACATGCCATTACCCCAAATCTTCAGCACCATGTGTCAAATTGCACTAGGTTTAAAGATGCTTGGGATATCTTAGAAACCATATTTGAAGGAAACTCCAGTGAAAAGGAAGCTAGGCTTCAAAACCTTAATTCCGATTAGGAGAACCTTCGTATGGAAGATGAATTTACATTTGATGAGTTTAATCACAGAGTGTCTGAAATTGTTAATGCATCTTTTGCATTAGGTAAGACTATTCCTGAAAAGGACATTGTGATAAAAATTCTCAGATCGCTGCCATCTAGATACGAGTCTAAGAAGCATGCCATCGTTTAGGGAAATAACCTTGATAATCTTTACAGAAATACATTGGTTGGAAAGATAAAGATCTTTGATCATGAGCATGCATCCAAAATCGGAAAGGATGTTGCCTTTAAAGCACAGAAGAACACTAAGTTACTTGATAAAAGTAAAAGTGTTTATGTCTCTGAGGATGATCAGTCTGAGGGTGATTTTTCGGATGAAGATCTTTACAAATCAGTCTCCTTGATCACAAGACAGTTTAGGGATCTTGTATTGAAGAGAAGTAAACGGTTTTCAAGAGACAAACCTAGGTCGTCAGACAAACCTCACAATCGCGTTCCTCCTAAAAACAAGGATGCTGACGAGGATGATGACGAGGATATGCCATAGTGCTTTAAGTTTAAAGCTTTTGGTCATTTTGAAAACGAGTGCCCAAATCATAGAAAATACACTGGAAACAAAGGTCTTGCTGTAACACTTGATGAGATGTCTGAGATCTATGATCCTGATGAAGATAGGAAATCAAGTGTTGGTCTTCTATGTGAAAACATTGATTTTGATAACTAGGAATTACCAATAGGTACTATTATGGTAGTCTTAGTTAATGGCAGGTCCACCCACTAAAGCCCAGTAACTAGAGGTCCATAATAAAAAGAAAAAGAGGAAATTGGACCAATTTTTTTATCCCCTGGTCCGGTACACGTGCAGGATGTCATAATCCACTTTTAAAAATACCCAAACTGCCCATTACCTGATAGTACATATATATTTCTTAAAAAAAATCACCATTTTTTCCAAAATCCGAGATCCGCTCTCCTCCTCTCTTTCTGCTTCTTCTCAAATTTTGTTTCTGCTTTTGGATTACGAGCTAGAGTTTTTCTGAAGATCTCTTTGAAGATTTACAGGTATGTTAGGTAATATCTTTTTCTGCTGCTGTTGTTTGTTTTTTTCAACTGGATCTGTGAAGATCGGATTGTTTTGATTACGTTTTCACTTTCTTGTTTCGTTTTTTGTTTGTTTTTTGCGTTTATTTTTGTTTTGGTTTTTTTTTTTGATGAATCTTGATCGTAATTATTCAATTTTTTGGTTAGATTATGATGTTTTTAACATATTTGAACTTTCGATTTGATTATCTTGTTGTTTTCGCTTTTTTATTTTATCAAAATCGTGCTTGTTTGTTGTTTCAGGGGTATTATCCAACAGTACATATGTTGCATACTGATACAAATTACTTTTGATTCTGTTTTGTTCTTAGTTTTATCACTTGTTGTTGTTTGATTCATAAGTACATATCTTCGATACTGAAATAAGACTCTCTCGATTATGTTATTTTGATAGATTCTTTACATACAATTATTTTTTAGTTCATGAATCAGCAGTACATATGTGGCATACTGATACAAACTGTTTTTTTTTTTGGTCTAATCATTGTGGTGTTTGATTAAGATTTTGATCTCCATGTTTGATTTCTTGATTATTTACTAGATCTAGATGAATAATCACGCTTTTGGTTCATTTCGTTATTATCTTTGATCATACTAGTTCCATTTTGTTGTTTTTAGATTTGTTTTTTTGTATGAAACAACAGTACGTATATCCTGTATTGACAGAAACCTAGCTTATTTTGAATGAAGAAGAACAAGATGGTGCATCGTTATGATTTACGAGGAGAATATTTGTTTTCTGTTTCTAGGTATACTTTCTAATCATCTTGTTTGATTATTTTGTTCGGTTTTTCTTCTTTTGATTTGTTTTTTGATTGTATTCTGATAATCAAATCGATTTGATTGACGCTTTTATGGTTTTTAGGGTTGTTATAGTTGTTTTTCGTGTATGAATTGACAGTACATATATGGCGTACTGATACAAAACTCTTCTAATTTTGTTTTATTTGAAGTTTTTCCAATTTTTTAGGTTCGATCCATGAGTATGTATGTATAATACTGATAGGAAGTGCTATTTGCTGTGTTTTTGCTCCTTTTTTAGTCTTACCCTTCAGTACTTATGTGAAATACTGTAATATGTCTTTCGATTCTCTTATTTTTCATAGATCTGTCACCTGTTGTTGTCATACCGTTGATTTGTAGTTCATGAATCTTCAGTACATATACCGCATACTGATAGGAAGTGCTCCTTGTTATGTTTAAGAAGAAGTGAAGAAGATGCAGGCATACGGTGGAGCTGCAATAATGGGTGTTGCTGTACAACAACCCAATCTTTTTACTAAAGGTTCTTCAACTTTTTTTCCCAAGTTGGGTACTACTACTGCGGATAAATTACCTTCTCAAGTTAGGCAGGCCCTGAAGTACGTTCAATAATTGATAGTGAGAAGAATCGTCAGTTTAACAGCTTGGAGCTCATTGCTTCAGAGAATTTTATATCTCGCGCAGTGATGGAAGCCGTGGGTTCTTGTCTCACAAACAAGTATTCAGAAGGGCTTCATGGTAAAAGGTAAAGATGGTGCTTAATGTTGTATTTTTTCCCTGTATTTGTATTGAAATGCATTTGATCATTTCATTCTGCAATGTAGGTACTATGGTGGAAATGAGTACATTTATGAGCTAGAGACACTTTGTCAACAAAGGGCTTTGGCTACATTTCACTTAGACCCAAAGAAATGGGGAGTTAATGTCCAACCTCTGTCTGGTTCTCCTGCTAACTTTGAAGTTTACACTGCACTTATCAACCCACATGACCGTATTATGGTAAGTTGAGGCCTCTTTCTCTTTCTCTCCAATTTTTTGAAATCAGTTTTGAACCCCTAAGGGATGTAATCAACTCTCCTTTCAAAATATGGGGCTGTATTAATTTGTTCATGTAACTGGCACAGGGTCTGGATCTTCCTCATGGAGGTCACTTGTCACATGGATTTATGACTCCTAAAAGACGGGTATCTGGGACTTCGATTTATTTTGAATCGATGCCCTACCGTCTTGATGAATCAACAGGTGATGCTCTGCATTCTTATATTGTGTAATGACTATGTGGTCTATTGTTGTTCATTTATAATTCGTTGATAATTTGCATTCATTACCAAATTCACTTGCAGGCCTTATTGATTATGATATGCTTGAGAAAACTGCCACCCTCTTTCGACCAAAACTCATCATTGTTGGTGATAGTGCTTATCCTCGTGATTTCGATTATCCTCGAATGAGAAAGGTATACACATATCTTTTGATTGTCAACAGTTGTGATTCTTAGTGATCATAGAATCAGACTAGTTAACCCATTACGCACACCTAATTCCCTTTCCTGCTATGTTTCTTGAAGATTGCAAATTCTGTTGGGGCTTTTCTCATGATGGATATGGCTCACATAAGTGGTCTCGTTGCTGCATCTGTACTTGCCGACCCATTTGAATACTGTGATGTTGTAACAACCACCACTCACAAGGTACACCTAGTCCCATTCATGAAGTCTGCAAGACTGCAACTACTGACACCAACACAAGCAGCATTTGTTTTTATTGGTTTAGATTCAAGGGTCATGTTGTTTACTATGTCTTCTGTTTCAATTTGCAGTCATTACGAGGTCCCAGAGGTGGCATGATTTTCTTCAAGAAAGATCCTGTTCTTTGGGTTGATATGGAATCTGCGATTAACAATGCTGTTTTCCCAGGGTTACAGGTAACTAAAACTGTAGAGGTTATTTGTGATTTATCATTGGTTCAACATTATAACATTTTTTAGGTTTGTTACAGTTGTTTTTCGTGTATGAATTGACAGTACATATATGGCGTACTGATACAAAACTCTTCTAATTTTGTTTTATTTGAAGTTTTTCCAATTTTTTTTGGTTCGATCCATGAGTATGTATGTATAATACTGATAGGAAGTGCTATTTGCTGTGTTTTTGCTCCTTTTTTAGTCTTACCCTTCAGTACTTATGTGAAATACTGTAATATGTCTTTCGATTCTCTTATTTTTCATAGATCTGTCACCTGTTGTTGTCATACTGTTGATTTGTAGTTCATGAATCTTCAGTACATATATCGCATACTCATAGGAAGTGCTCCTTGTTATGTTTGATTCAGTACGTATATGAAATACTGAAATAGATGCTCTTTGTTACGTTTGATTCAGTACTGGAATTGGATATGGAGATGATCTGGAGCTGCAGTTCAGAACTTATTGCAAGAAATGACAGATTTTGAATGATAGGAACATGAGTTGTTGTTGGTTCAGATTTGCAAGCTTGTGAAATCGGTGGTGGTCTTGATGAAGTTACAAATTGGTTGTGACGTGTGTTTGAAAGAAGGTGTGCTGCAAATGGATTTGGAGGAACATGGAAGGTTGGGTTGCTACATTGTATGATCCTACAATGTATGTGATGTAATACGTTTTCTAATTTATTTATCATTGATTCTTACAGATTTGTACTCTACCTGGAAGCAGTGCAGCAAATATGTACTCGAATTTGTAAGCATTCAGATATATAATCGGATTTGTAAGCAGTACGACAGATATGTACTCAGAAAGATATGTACTCAAATTTGTAAGCTGTGTAGCAAATATGTACTCGAATTTTTAAGCAGTGTACCAGATATGTACTCAAATTTGTAAGCAGTGTAGACACACACATTTGGTAGTAATGGGCATTATGGACATTTCCATGTTTTAATTAATTTTGGACCTCCGGATAAAAAAAAATTCCGGTTGGACCCTACTATAAATAACTATATGGGCCTAGGACCAAACAAAAAATTTTCCTTTTGATAATTGTAGCAATACATATATCAACCTTGATGGTTTCGATGAAGAAGAGAATCCAATCAAGCTGGAAGAATCAATTGACCCATCCTTTGGAAACCCTGATTGTAATGTTTCAGGATCTACTATGTATCTGGCTGCTTTCACACCACAGATGCTTGAATACTATCCAAGTTTGATGTGCTCGTTTTGTTCTCAGAAGGGTCATGAACTATCAAGATGTTACAAGTACAAACATCAAGTGAGGCACGCCAACAAACTTCAACGAAGATCAAATCGATTGGCAAGGAAGCTTAAACTTGCTCAGAAGAATGCTGAGGTATGTAGGATTTTATCTTCGTCTAAGAAGTTGGTTTCCAAAGACAAAATAAGACCATTAGAGAAGAAGGTATGGTCAAATCGTTTTGATAGAAATAAGTCTGAGGATTTCTCTCAAGAGGAAAATGGTGGACAAATTGTTGTTCACCACAGCACAAATTAATTGTTTTGTTTGGTAAATCTTGTCTCATGTGCCTGATCAAAGAGAAATAAGATTGTGTACCTCTCAGGCTTTATTAAAAGTTTTTTTTTCTTAGGATTTTTTTTCATGTCTATCAAATAAAGTAAAGGGTTCTTATCGACAATTCTACTCTTTATAGGGTTTATAATTGGGCGTCCACGAACCTGTTTAAAGGTTGCGAACCCTACATTCCTTTTTCCTCTCTGATATCTTTTATATCTTAAGACTGCTTGATGAGATTGTGAATTCCACTCACAAAAACCAGTTGTTTATAACTGTTCTCTAAGCATCATGTCTTTGGATGGAAAAGATGTCAATATGATTGTTAAGCCATCATTCAAGGAAAAAGAGAAATCTCCAGTAACTCCTTCCTTGAAAAGAAAGATGGGGAATACAAGAAAGCCAATTGCTGTCCCTTCTAACTCTCAGAAGTTTTTCCGATGTTCTTGATGAGTCGAAGGAAGTAAGAAAGGAGATTAGTGAAATAAAGGCTTGCGTTTTAAGATCTTTGGAAATTCAAAAGGCCCTGGTTCGACATCATGAGCCAAGACAGTTTGTTGGTATTGACTCCTTCTTCCACGAACCTTATATTCTGATGGCTGTTGACGACAAGGAGTTCGGGAATGATAAGGAATTTCTCAAAGATATTGTTTCCTAGTATGTCTTCTTTTGGTTTAGTTGGAAGAATAACTAGTGCTTGAATAGCAATGATTGTGACTACACATAGCTATTATTTTTCATCTTCTTGTTCTTTTTTAGGTTTATGGTTTAAACTCTAAAAATATTTGGAGGATGATGGTTTGCAGTATTTAATCTTTATGATTTGTTATATTGTTATTTGTTATGGAATATTGGTGTTTACGTCCATGAACTATGTTGTCCCATATTTTGTCAAAAGTAAAGTCGTTCATAATCGGTATTCATGTATTGATTTAAGGATGAATAGACTTTTGACATATACAAAAGTTAGGCCTATATTGTCAATTCTTTGATATAAGATAGGTTAAAATCTTTTGTGTTCAAGGATTATGTCTATTAAAAATTGTTATGCAAATAGTGATGGAATATAGAATGAATCCTTGTGTATTCCACAATATTGATCTTCACTGATCCATATTTTATGTAATACTGTGAGGCTCCGTAATGTGTCTTATGTTGAGCACGATACAACCAAGTTGATTAATTTTTGATTATCTTTGTTGGTTGTTCCGTAAGGTACTTTATGTTGAGCATTCTTGAACTAAATTAATCATCTTATTTGGTTATTTAGCTACTGCTCCATAAGTCTTTTTATGTCGAGCAAAACAAATGACAATTAAATTGATTACTTTTAGTTTGGTTGTGTATTCCAATTAGATTAATTATGGGTTCTCTTGTAATTAATCTAGTTGAGTATTTTCATACTCCGTAAGATTCCTCTTATGTGAGTATATGAACGACTATCCTATCCATTTTCTAATGGTTATGTTAGTCGTATGCTCTGTAAGTTCTCTTATGTCGAGCATAATCAATTAAGTTGATCACTTTTGTGTTTAATTTGATTGCATATACCTATTAAATTAATTATGGGTTTACTTGTGATTAATTTGATTGAGTTTTTGGATATAGAAAATAATTCTCATGGTTTTTGGTGTGCAATGAATATCCTTCTTTTCTTTTGAAATTAAGGTCGCTCTTGTTGTTCCCTTGGGAATGACATCAAATGGGGGAGAGTTCTTTGTACTTGTGCTTAATGGTCATATCTTGAGGGGTGTGCGGCTGTGGAATTTTAAAGGGGTTATATTGTATATTTAAACTCCTTGATGAATGCTATTAGCTTCGGCTATATGATTGCATATAAATTAGATGGTATGTATTTTCTTTTAGTCATGAAATGTCTCTTACGGAAATTTCATTATGATTCCGTTCTTGTACCTTTGCCAATTTTATTGACAAAAAGGGGGAGAATTAATATGTAGTTCACACTACAAATACATATGGTTTTAGGATCATTGTGTAAGGGGGAGTGGTTTCCATGTGAGATGGAGTATTGACTAAGGAAATACATATCACCATAGTATTATCGTTGAAGTTATGATACAATTGGACTTTGACACTTGTAATAATAATACTATGACACTGTATAAAAATGACCGAGACCGATGCTTTCCCAGTTATAACTATGGATATTCAACAACGGTGATGCTAAACTTACAACCTTTGGGATCATTGAGTGACGAAGATTTCGATGAATGTTGAAGATTAGCCATGTGGAATAGGAGCCACTAAAGTTTCTTTCTCTTTTTTGTATTACATATGTATTGATAGTTTTGTCATTAAAATTTACAAAGGGGGAGATTGTTAGAGCATTGCTCGGTCAAACTCGCATGCGCTTCTATCTGAAGCATGTTTGTCAAGGTTAGTGATCAAAATTATAAGTCTTGATTTCTAGTCTACTATAGATAAGTCTCTGACTAGGATAGAAAGTGTAGTTGTGCTCAAGGACTTCATGGCGATTCATCATACAAGAAGAAGAACTACTCAAGGAACCGGTGAAACTTCTCGACAAAAAGGTATGTGAAGACTTGAACTTATCTGTCACTCAAAAGTCTATCTAATCTATCTCCTACTTTTTGAGACAAAAAGTCGTATGCTATATATAGACTTAGATTATAAATATTTGGTATTTCGAGCCGAGTATACCTCGCCTATCTATATCTCGAAATATGTGTTGATAAGCGTTTTGCTGACCATGTTTATCTTTACCTAGTGACGAAAGTCATGATATGTTTCAATCACTTTGAAAATTGCTTTGATGAGAAATGGTGTAACAATTGTATAACATCCTCTAAGAATGTTTCAATAGTGGGAATGAGAGTTTAGATTACATAACTAATGATGGACATAAGTATTGTTGTGGAAACACATATGTGCATAAGTCCTATCCCTTGAACCAAAGTTTGCGAAATTTGTTGATCAAGAGAAACCGGAAGAATGGCTTGTTGCCAAGTCCGCGAACTCATTCCGCGAACTGCCGAACTTATCATCCCGAGAAATTCTGCCGGAGTTGACAAACTAGCTGCGTCCGCGAACCCAATCTGCGAACCTGCGGAGAGTCTTTGCCGAGATTTTCTGTTGGAGTTTGTAAACTCTGCCCGGTTGCTTAAGTCCGCAAACCTAGTGTGCGAACTTAAGAAGGTTATATATCTGAAGATGATGTCTGAACTTAAACTTATAAATACTAAGGAATGCAATTTCCAAACCGTGGCTATAAAGTTCATGAAACAATTCGAGTTAATCAAGTCATCTTTGCTTCAATTGTGTCTTGTGTAGTACATAAGATTTCCTTGAAAGTGAACAACTCTCTAACTAGTTCATTTGAGTCATTTGAACTAGTTATGGTGAAGAAGAATATGGTTGGTATGAAATGCTCATATAGCTAACCTTTTGGTTAACTATTGTTGAACCAACAATATACACGTTTGGGTACAGTTAACAAACCTAGAAGCGTCCATTTCATTTGTGTATAACAAGCTAAGTTTTCGATCTAACGGTTGAGAAATATTAGCTTGAATCTAAATCAGGTTTTCATCTAATGGTGGATATTGTTTGCTTTGTGACCAAGGCGAAACCCTGATTTGAAAGACTATATAAGGGGAAATCTAGCAACTCTGCAAAACTAATCCCCACACTTCACATGTGATACTAGTTTGCGTGCTAGAGTCGTTTCTCCTTTAACCTTTGGTTTTCTTCTTCTAAAACCAGGTTAACGACTTTGGGATTGTGAAGCCAGACCGATACTACTTTTATCGTAGTTGTGTGATATGATGTTGCATCTTCTATCGTACGAGTACAATCAGATTGATTGGCTTGAGATTAATATCTCCGATAGGCAAGATATAAAAAGTAGTCACAAACATCTTCATCTCATTGTTGGTGATTCTGCAACATCTTGTTTCGCTACCATACGATTAAGATTGTTGTAAGGTGATTGATTTATCTAGGCTGTTCTTCGGGAATATAAGACCGGATTATCAATTGGTTCCCGTTCACCTTGATTATTATCAAAAGACGGAACAAAAACTTTAGGGTTTTTCTGTGGGAGACAGATTGATCCTTTGATAGACTTATCTGTGCGAGACAGATTTGTTTATTGTCAAAGCCTGCGATTTTGGGTCGTAGAAACTCTTAGTTATGGGTGAGATCAGCTAAGGTAATCAAGTGCGCAGTATCCTGCTGGGATCAGAGGCGTAGGGAGTACAAATGTACCTTGGATCAGCGGGAGACTGATTGGGGTTCAACTACAGTCCTGTCCGAAGTTAGCTTGGAGTAGGCTAGTGCCTATAGTAGCCTAATATAGTGTGTGTTCAATATGGACTAGGTCCCGGGGTTTTTATACATTTGCGGTTTCCTCGTTAACAAAATTTCTGGTGTTGTGTTAGTTCAGTTTCCGCATTATATTGTTTTATCTTTATAGTTGAAATAATACAGGTTGTGCGTTATATCATCAATTAGAGTAATCCAACCTTTAGTTGTTGATTGTCATTGATTGATCCTTGGATATTGGTCTTTGGTACCATCCAAGTTATTCCTTGTATTTGATTAGTACTCGTAGTTTCTGTTTGAGGAAATCAAATCAAGAGAGAGAGAGATATAAAGTCGTTGATGTACTTTTAATTGATTGAGTCTTGTTGATTCTCTTAAAAGTATATTCCAGTTTGTCTATACAGATTACTAAGTGAAATATTAGGTGTTGTTGTTAGACCCCCATTTTCTCAAATCTCCTCCCCTTTTCTAACTTGTAAAAATTCCATTAAGACAAATATAGGGAGGGGTAGTATGTTGAAGGTGCATGTGCGGACTATGTACCAAGTAAGATTCATGGCTTAGCCGGAAGAGTATAAATGATGCCTAAGGCTCATTTATAGTTGCGTAGCCTTGTGAAGAGTGCATTTGATGCTTAGGAATCACTATGCCATGTCACGGACCCGATGATGCATGATCATTGTGCATCTTGACGGAATGGCCTACGGACCAGACCATTACCATTTTTTGCTAGGCTACGGCTTTGCAAACGAGTTGGTTAAGCTTCTGTCCCTTCGTGGATGAACTAAGGTATGTGCTTGATCCCTTTAGAGTAGGGAAGGGTACATAGGCAACCACAATGAGTTGCAGCATTGATGGTCCAGCACGTTGTCGCTCATATCATCTAATTATGAGATGATTGCGGTAGATTGGCCCCTCATATCATCTAAGCTCGGTAGCTCGATGTAAGAGATGGTTGTGGTCAAGCTTGATGAGGCTTAGTTGCATGCCAGCAAGTGGATTCTCATACTTCCTATCAAGCTACAAAGAGCAGGCTACAGCCTATTTGGAGGCTAAAAATCCGGGTGTCGTAATTTAGCTCAAGATTGAGTCCATTTTGATGGGAAACGACCCAAAGATCAAGACATGTTGATCTATAGATCCATATGGTCACAAGAATACAACCAAATTACATTCTTTAGGGCCTCAAAAGGGCATTTTTCCCGTTTTAAGAAAGTTTTTATTTTCTTAATAAACCCTTTGCGGATCAAGGGTGAGTTGGAACTGTGTGGAAGCTAAGTTAGATGCATCATGCTCTACGCGCATGCTTTCAAGGGCATATGGACGTCCATTTTCCTATATTTAAGGCCCGGACCGTAGATTCATCATGGCGCACCGGGGGAGTTACGGCCTGCGGGGAAACGCACCAAAGGCGTAATTTTCCGGTCCGTCACAGTTGGTCTCAGAGAAAGTTCCGAGATAACTCTAGGGACTGTACGGAATGGACTTGTCAGCGAACATTTTCCTACAAAGGAAAATATAAAGTTGGAGAGTAGGCCAACTTTTGTGCGGAAAGAATTTGTGACTGGAACTGACAGTTACTTTGCAATTCGAGTTGATCTTGGATGTGTACTATGAGTTTTCTTGGCCTAAATGGCACCCATTTACGAGTGGATATCCGGAAGACCGTCTGGGACGGTGGATAGACAGTGGGACTAATCATCCCCACATGTTGGCAACTGGCCAACGGTGTGCGTTGTCAGGCCCGGCTAGAATCCCACTTACGAGTGGCAACCTGGATGACTGTCAGGGACGAAGGGCAACTGGATACTGTTCCACACAGTACTGTGCTAAGATCTTGTCATTTCGATGACACATTTCAACTTCACTAGTACAAACATACCTTTTGCCACGCCAAATTGGCGTGTCCATAGGGGTTTCGACACGCCATTTTGGTTTGGACTTCGCGTGGCTTCTGCTTGCATGGTTTTAGGTAAAATAGCGTGGTTTTAGGTAGCTTATAGCTACACCTGCCATGCGTGTCTATTTCTGCATGAAATAGACACGCCAGAGCCATATAGGCGTTGCTATTTAGTGTCCCAAAAACTTAAGTACTGGTACTCTATAGACACATGATTTATTGTTTTGGCGTGGCTATTTGGTTCACTATAGACACGCAAATTGCTTTTGGCGTGGCTATTTGATTCACTATAGACACGCAAATTGCTTTTTAGCGTGGCTATTTGGTTCACTTTAGACACGCAAATTGATTTTTGGCGTAGCCATTGGTTATCCGATAGATACGCAATATAGGTTTAACGTAGTTATATGTTATGTTTTAGCCACTCCAATTTAACTTACCTTCATCCACGTGGCTGTATTAGGAACCGTTGAATACCATCCACATGCAATGTTGTGAGCCGTTCATTATAGACATGCCCCATAGAGCGTGGCTATATGTGATATTTAGCCAAGCCAATTTCCAATTACCTTGATCCACGTGGCCGTATTAGGATTCATTGGATCTTTTTCAAGATGATGCAATATTAACCGTTAAATTATATCCATCCTTCACCGTCCACATGTAATGTTGTGAGCCGTTCATTGGATATCCTATAGACAAGCCCCATATAGAGTGGCTATATGTGATATTTAGCCACGCCCATTTACAATTACCTTGATCCACGTGGCCGTATTAGGAATCGTTGGATCTCATTTAAGATGATGCAATATTGATCGTTCAATTATATGCATCCTTCACCGTCCATATGTAACGTTGTGAGTCGTTCATTGGATATCCTATAGACACGCCCCAAGAGCGTGGCTATATGTGATATTTATCCACGCCAATTTACAATTACCTTGATCCACGTGTCCATATTAGGAATCGTTGGATCTTATATTAGATGATGCAATATTGACCGTTAAATTATATGCATCCTACACCGTCCACATGTAACGTTGTGAGCCGTTCATTGAAGAACTTATAGACACGCCATACAGCGTGGCTATATGTGATATTTTTCCACGCCAATTTACGATTACCTTCATCCACATGGCTGTATTAGGAAACATTGGATCTCGTTTAAGATGATGCAATATTGACCGTTCAGATTGAACATTGACCGTCCACATGTAACGTTGGGAGCCGTTTATCGGAGAACCTATAGACATGCCATATAACGTGGCTTTATAGGATATTTATCCACTCCAATTTATATTTGCTTAATGTGTCTTTATGTTATGTTTAGCCACGCCAATTAATCTCGAAGCGTGTGTATTACGCGTGTGACGCCTCTAAGACGTTCAGATATGATGCATCTTAACCATCCACCCGGCACTATCCAAATTCTCTTATATTTTATAAATTGTGGTTAAATCTAAAATTCATATATGCCAAAAATTCATATTATTATTAATAACACAGTAAAAAATGTTGATCTTTGGCCTAACAGTTTGCAATTTTTTTATTAAAGAGCATTTATCCAAAAATCATTAGTTTTTCTTCAACTTTTTTGCTGGTGGTGTCTCTGCATGCAATGGATCAGGTTGTGACATTCTCGACGCGCCAAACCTTGTCTTCCTCTGTTGCCCATCTGAAAGTTGGTATGCCTTCTGCACAGTTGGTGCATATAACCTTCTCTACGCCTTTTTAGTCTTCTAAGAAAGCTTTTCAGAGGCTGCATGACTCCCCGAATGTGGATTGACTGCTAGGTGCTCCTCATTCAGTTTATCACTGTCCAATTTCTTCTCAAAATCTAAAACTGGTTCTGGTTGCTTATGAGGTTTTCCATGCTGTGGAGTTTCTTCAGCAAGAGATTAAATGTATTATATATATATATATATATATTCTAAATCCAAATAAAATTCGTCTGTCATGTGAATTCTCAACAAGAGATAGCCCAAAAGTCATTTTTACAACAATGTAATAAAGCCAACTTCACTGAAGGTCGCGCCATTTTTCACAGCTGACGCCCATAATAAAATCCGTAACCAAATATCAATTTTCTAATTTACACTGGCATTCATGTTCCATTTAGGTGTTAATATATTTCTGTCTCGTACTTATTCTTTAATCAAACTGAATACACGATTTATGTAAAATAATTTATATACTTGATTAACAAAGCAAAAGAGCTAATAAACTAACCTTGTCATCAGAGATGGAACAGTTATCTTTCGGCCATGCCAAAAAACCATATTCATCTTCCCCTAATAACTTAAACTCACCACTTGGTTCCGTTAACACGAATGATGGATCTATGACCTCCAGAATATTGACAGCATAACAGTGTTTAGGAAGCTCTTGTCCATGTATTTTCTGGTTAGGCACCGGAGGTAAAATACTGCCTCTAGCAACGACGTTTCCCCTAGATCCATTCCAAAAGTCGTACTTTGCTTTCTGCGGAGATACAACATATGAACATCATATAAAAATAAGATTCTAGAATTAGCAATATAGATTTACGAAGAAAAAAAATCAAAAAAAAAAAAACATACTCCATTAGATGTCTTAGCCAGAGGTTCTGCCGTAGATGTGCACGACTTCTCTAGATATATTGAAGGATTTGGTTGTGAATTACTTGTAGGGTTCTGCATAAGATTAAAAGAGTTATTAGTTACTTTTTAAAGTTACACATATTTCTATTTTTCTAGGTTCTCTAATTTACACTTGGATCAGTGATTCATATAATTGATAGACTGGTTTATGTATATTCGACTTACAAATCAAACAAGCCAAGAAACTAACCTTCTTAGCAGGCTCGGTAAGATTAAAACCATACTTTGGCCAAGGAATCGCTTTTCCAAGAGTTTGTCCTAATGTTTCCATACCATCAAATCGTACGGGTAGACAGAAATTCGGTTTTATTACTTCCACAATCAGGATTTTGTGGCAATCAACCTCCACCCCATCTTTCCATGTAATTGTTGTTTTCATGCTAACAGAAAAGCTCTACCTCTATCAAGGACATTCGCCTTAGACTCATCAAAAAGGTAGCACCTTTTACCCTGCGGAAATATATGGCATATGAACATCTTCAAGCGAAAACTTCAAAGCAAATTTGGGATTTAAAATGCATGTAAAAATAAAACAGATACCGGATGAACTGATGTAGTTTTCGTGATCTCAGATTTGCTCCGATTAAATGTATCTTTTGATGTCACATCCAGAGTATGTTTCCCCGATTTTTGTTGAGTTACCTGCAGCAGTAGAGTAATATTCCATATTCGGGTAACAAATATACCAAATTCTACCATGAATGCGAAGGCACTGATGAATTGAATAGGTAAGAAATATACAAGGTTCTCCAAAATATACCCTAGCATCCATGATTCATATAATTGATAGCATATTTCAGACTCATATGGTCTTAAGATCATGTAACTGGTTTAAAACACATACCTTCGGAACTTTTTCAGATATTGCGATACGAGATGGGCTTCCGTTGAGTAGAGCCGTTGATTTCACAGCCCCTTAGAGCCGTTGATTGCACGGCCTAGGAATGTTTTGGTTGACTTACCTGCTTCAGAAAATTGAAATGAAAGCTATACCTTCTTTTTGCAGTGAAACCATTTAAGCACAATACACAACTGACTCACAATCAAGTAGCTAAATACATATCTTGTTCTAAAATAGACACTAACGTCCGTGATTCATATAGCTGATAACATATTCGTCTCTTATCTCAAACAAGATACATATATAAAAATGGTTTGTGTAAAAACATATCCAATGAGTTAATAAAACAAACAAGCCAAGAAACCAACCTTTTGATCCAAGATGGTTTTATTTGATGGCCAACTAATTTCAGTATCACCAACATCTCTTAAAGTTTTTAACCCAGGTTTGCCAAAGGGTAATTTGATAGTTTCACTTAGTACTTCACTAACCCGGACGCCATAACAAGTAGATGAACCCGTCACTCCTGACTTCATTTTATAGAGTATCTTCTTTGTAGAGTAAGCTCTACTAAAGGCAACAATGTTGTCCTTTTCTCCAGACCAAAATTTGCATCCTATGCACTGCAGAAACACAAGGCGCATGAGAGATAGTGAATGGAAGATTAAAAATTTAAATGCGTTGGAAAACCATACATCAATGGTAGCTTTTTTAGATACCACATTCTGAGATTCCCCAGTGGATGGAGGAGACGGAGACTTCTTTTTTGATATTAAAGACACCGGGGATTCAGTAGAAATGGTCGACGTTTTAGTACAAGGAGAGTCCCGCTTCGCGGACCCTTTGATGCTTTCAGATGACTTCTGCGGACCGGATTTCCCATGTTTTTTTGGAAGTTGCTTAACTGATTCTGGACCTATGCTATTCTTAGATGGATTGGAGGCGTTGCTAGGTCCTGCATCCTGTGACTGTAATTGAACACATTGTTTGAAAAAATCAGATACTGTCTGCCAGTTTTTAAAAAAAATTAAACAATCTAATCAAAACTCAGTTCACTTACCTCTCCTCCAGACTTGCTGATACTGTTGCCCACCATTTTAGCAATGTCATGACCTTGAGCTAACAAGTTATCTGTTAATCTCTGATATGCATTTTTAGTAGACTCTAATTCTTTCTCCTTAGCTTTTAGCTTTTCACGCAGTTCATCATTCTCTTTCGAGTGTCTTGGTTTTCTTCCATTTGGAAAGTAAAGTCTTGACATCCCCCCTTGGCACGTCCACCCTTATCCGGGACGATCACAACTGTTAGGGCATCCTCGTTATGACCAAACTTTATAGTTTCATCTTGAATCATCTTCCGCTTCTCTACCTGTTCAAATAATGTGTTAAATTATGATATAAACCTTACGCACTTACTTTGGTTAAAAACATGAGGACTGTAAAGTTTCTGTTTTCTCACAAATTCAGTTGTCTTCTCTCTGACAAATTTGTCTGGTACGATTCCGTCTTTGTTTTCTCGTGCTTTTGCCCACATGAAACACCGGTCTTCAAGATCTTCTTCGGCAACCTTTCCCTCTTTTACCTAGTAGTTACCAGAAACAAGTAAGGATTTACATCCGCACAGATATTAACTGTGTAAAACAGAAAACATATTCCAAAGCATCTAATGTGAAAAAATTACAGATTGGTGTAAGAGGACACATCCCTATACCGTTATAAGTTTCTGCACATATGAGACATGCAACACGACATACAAAACAGAAGTATCTGATATGCCCAGTTTTATTGTGCAGTGTATAATAAATAAGACAACAGACTTACTAATTTTAGTTTTAATCCCGAGTATCCTCCTCGTCCCGTCCGATGTGGGAACTTGGATTGTGATATTGCCTCTTTTCCCTTCTCCGAATTTTTCTTGCAGAGGAAATACAAATAATTTCATTAGTATGCTGGGATAGACAATAAGAACGAAACACAAATTAGAAAAAACAATGTGTATTCCATACCTTAAATATAGGCGATTCTAGTACATACTTAAGGTATTCGTCCCAGTCTTCTTGGTCCATTACCGTTTCGTACTTTTTGGGGAAAGTTTTTAGTTTGTCCAGTCTTTCCAGGAAGGGTTTTACATGATTATTGTACAATTTCCTTTTGAAGTCCCGCAGCTGAACAGTTAGACGCTTCATGACCGCTCGCTTATATTCGTGGGGCACCTCATAATGAAGTATAATAACAACTAATGTATGTTCATCACAGACTCACAGTTAGACAAAAAAATTGACGAATTGATAACCGCATATGCATACCAGAATTTTCTCCCACATATTTTGTCTTGTTGTTGCAGGGACTTCCTTCCAACATAAATGTTCTATGCCAACCATATCACGGGACAAATAACCTAGGTAACTACTGAATTCAATTTTATGGCCACCAATAGGCCGGAACATTTTGTCAAATTCAATATCCCTTTTTTTGGCTTCTTTATTCGAGAAGTCTTTATGTAGCTTCGACATTCTTGTCATTCCCCTCACTTTTCTGATTTCTTTTGTAGAGTCTTCCTGTTGTGGCTGCTATTCTGCTTCTGGAGCATTTTCCAATTCTTTTTAACACTACGAGATCTTCATTTTTAGAATCGTATGACTTTGGAAATAACCGAGGAAATATATGAAACCATGTGATGTTTAAGTAGAAGCAAGTAAATACAAGATTTCGAACATTACCTGTTAATTCTTCAAATCTATCAGTGGGGACCATATCTTCATCATCACCACCATCTGATTGTACAATGTCATATTGACTCTCATCCAACTCCATCGTTTATTCATCAGAATCCACCTCATCATCCATTGGTCCTCCTCTGGGGGCACGTTGTAATCAAAATTTTTTATTACAACATATCAAATGAACCATCCCCTATCTTCAAACAGTTCTTCTCGCAATGCTGAGGTGAACTTGATCACTCCAACCAGCAGGCTTGGGCGGCTTGTCATCCACAGATTTGGCATTTTCTGCTTCATCAGGCTCCACATGCTTGTTAAGATCATGCTTGTTAAATTTTGGATCCTTTGCCATATCCAGAACATCGGGATCTTCATCAATAATAGAAGAATGAGCATCATCATTCAAATTAGGAACATCAGCATAAGCAGGAACATCGGCATTCTCAATACTACTAATTACAACGTCCAGAAGAACACCATGAATAACACAGCATAAATAGGAACATCATCAATGTCGACACTACTGACAACAGAACTAATTACAACGTCGAAAGGAACACCAAGAACAGTAGTTACTCCGTCCACAGTAATGATAATCCTCAATTTACGAGGACTAACCATCAGTCGAGGACATTTTTGGATCCTCTCTTCAGTTTCATCTTTACAATCCCTCTTAGCAGAACTCATTTTCCTCTTAATACTCTATGTTAATTTTTTCTATGCTTGGTGGAATTTATATATATTTGTAAGGAAAACCCTAATTTTTTAGGTTTTCCATCATTATCTTAAAATACCTATTCTTTGGTATTTACACCGAATATTGTAGTATGCAACGAATATTTTTTTTATCTAATTTTCTTTTTAATCTAATATACATTACGAAAATAACAAATAATATACGCGATCTCATGAGATATGGAATGAATATTTTTATATTTATCTAATTTCCTTTTTAATTTAATATACGCAATCTCTTAGGAAATACCCAAATAATTTTTCTACTTTTCAACTAATTACCTAGGTCGGTTGGGGTGGGCCGGCCGGCTTGACCATAGGTGTAAAGCAAAGAAAGGGAAAAAAAAAACAAATGTTGGATAGTTAAACAATGGCCCAACATTTAGCGGCAACACTATATATATAGAAAAAAATCCAAACTCCAAAAAAGAAAAAAAGGAACCGTCTTGCTAGTCATGATGTTACTACCAGAATAAACAATTTTCTTTTTCATAGGCTTGGTGTAGCGATTCAAAAAGGTTTTGTTGCCCAGCTTGTCGCTAGGATACCAACCATTTTCATGTGTGACGATTGATTATTTTTCTAATGAAGTTGCCCCGTGTGGCCTTTTGTTTAATACAAGTAATAAATGTACATTTCAGCATAGAAAAAAATCCTAATACCAAAAAAAAAAATCACAACTACAAGAAAAAAAGTTACATAGATAAGCCAAGGAATGTGTTAGCGGCATGGACATCATGAGTACACGTTTCCGATTGTCCACCAAAATTCTTCAACGAGACAGCGCTCCTCATGTGAGGAATAATTGCAACCCTTGTTTCCTACCGTAGAGCCCCCCAAATTTCCGTCCAAGTTCTGATGAGTGTATTGTAAAGCAATAAATGCCTATTCTTCCAAAATAAGAGGTCCTTGTTATTTACAAAGGCTATCGGGTTATAAGTCGGCCATTCATCATCTTCAAAGTAAATGCTTATCTTATAATTCCAATTCCATTTCCCGTCAGGTGCCCATGTATGAATATTTTCTTCGGAAATGGGAGCCCAAAAATCTATCCGGGGACGATCAATCCCCTCATGGATGTAGTAAAATAAAATGCGAACTCCGAACATGACCATCCCAAGTGATGGGTAAGTATTTATCCAAAATTCACTCCCAGGAATATGATGCGCGGGTGGCGAATGTTTATGGAACGTCTCAGTGTCCAAATTGAAATATATTATGCCAATATCCTGAACTCCGAAAAGTATAAGGAATCTCCTTTGCTATGTTCCTCCATTCCCTCTTGTCTCCTAGAGTGTGTTTTGAAGTTTACCATCCATGTGAATTAGAACTACCTTGTACTCATTTGTACGTTGACAGTAGCTGAAACCCCCTATTATGTTTTATCGTGGATACCACGAAAGTACTGGATCCGGTGCAATTGGGATGCATAGTTCTGGGAGATGGAGGTGCTCACCAGTTTCTGGATTCATAATATATGCAGGATCTTGTATGCCGTGGTGTGAAACATAAAAACATACCAGACCATTGCAAGATCTAACTATTGGGTGCAATACAGTCCAATCAACATGGGTTCCATCATTCCGGATGTCGTGATTGTTGGATGTTACGATCCGGCTGAAATCTTCCTCTCTATAAAAGAGTTAGGTAACTTTATCTTTCCACACTATTGGTTTGACACCAAAAAGTAATCCAACTCTCGTCCCCAAGGATAGTATTCCATTCTTTGCATACACATTTGCTTGCTAAAACGCTTTTTGCAGTTTGGATGCGCTGAAGTATCTCGGTAGTTAATTCCGACAACATATCCATCACTATTATACTGATGAAAGATTATCAAATTTTTTTTACAAGCTTTTAGGATTTTGTTATTGTAGAATGCTACAAGCAGATACGAGTAAAGCTTATATATATAAACGGCTAATTTTTTTAGGTTTTCCATCTTAAATTACTATTCTTTGGTATTTACACCGAATATTTGAATTTCCATACTAAAAAATGAGATATTGTAGCAATATAATGAGATATGGAATGAATATTTTCATGTTTAGCTAATTGCTTTTTTAATCTAATATACATTCCGAACATAACAAACTAAAATAAATCATGATCTCTTAGGAAATACCCAAATAATTTTTCTACTTTTCGACTAATTACCTAGGTCGGTTGGGGTGGCCTGGACAGCTGGACCATAGGTGTAACGGAAAGAAAAGGAAAAGACCAAAGGTGGGCTAGTTAAATAATGACCCAAACTAATTAAATTGTGCATTTCAACATAGAAAATAATCCAATCACCAAAAAAAAAAAAATCACAAC
>NC_039365.1:7882739-7913868 GCF_003573695.1 Papaver somniferum | reverse complement strand
AGAAAAAAAAAGCTACATAGATAACCCAAGGAATAAATTATACATAGAAAAAAAATCCAAATACCAAAAAATAAAAAAAAAACAACACAACTACAAGAAAAAAAAGCTACATAGGTAACCCAAGGAATGTGTTAGTGGCATGGACATCATGAGTACATGTTTCCGATTGTCCACCAAAATTCTTCAACGAGACAGCGCTCCTCATATGAGAAATAATTGCAACCCTGATTGTTTCCCACAATAGTGTCCCCCAAATTTCCTTCCAAGTTCCGGTGAGTGCATTGTAACGCAATAAACGTCCATTCTGCCACAATAGGAGTTCCTTGTTTTTTCCAAGAGCTATCGGGTAATAGGTCGGCCACCCTTCATCCTCATCCTTTTCCAAGAAAATGCTTTTCTTATGATTCCAATTCCATTCTCTTCCAGGTGCCCATGTATGAATATTTTTTTTTGGAAATGGGTTCCCAGAAATCTATCCGGGGATGATTAATCCCCTCATCATAGGCGTCATGGATGTAGTAAAATAAAAGGCGAACTCCGAACATAAACATCCCAAGTGATGGGAATTCACTCCCAGGAATATGATGCGGGTGTCGCGAATGTTGATGAAATGTCTCAATTTCCAAATTGAAAGAAACTATGCCACCATCCCACTGACAACAATCCGTCCAAAAAATACAACCATGTGCGTACACACCTGAACTCCAAAAAGTATAAGGAATCTCCTATGTTATGTTCCTCCATCCCTTCTTGTCTCCTAGAGTGTGTATTTGAAGTTTACCGTCCATGTGAATTCGAACAACCTTGTACTCATTGGTACGTTGACAGTACCCGAAACCCCCAATTACATTGTATCGTGGATACCACGAAAGTACTTGATCTCGTGCAATTGGGATGCATAGTTATGGCAGATGTAGGTGCTCACCAGTTTATGGATTCATAACATATATAGGATCTTGTATGCCATGGTGTGAAACATAAAAACATACCATACCATTGCAAGATCCAACTATTGGGTGCAAATTAGTCAAATCATCATGGGTTCCATCATTCTGGGCGTCGTGATTGTTGGATGTTGTGATCGGGATGAAATCTTCCTCTCTATAAAAGAGTTGAGTAACTTCTTTCCCTATTCTCGGTGTGACACCAAAAATGAGTCCAATTCTTTTGTCCCCGAGGATAGTATTCAACTCTTTGGAAACACATTTTCTTGTTAAAATGCTTTCTGTAATTTGGAGGTGCCGTAGTATCTTGGTAGTTAATTCCGGCAACATATCCATCACTATTATACTCATGAAAGATTCTCAAAAATAATTTTTTTACAAGATTTTAGGATTTTCTTAATATTGTAGAATGCTTCAAGCAGGTACGAGTAAAGCTTATATAAACATCCAATACACCTGTTGGCGAATGGTCGCATCCTTTATGAGGAGGCATTATTTGAATGGTCGCGTCCTTAATGAGCAGGAAAGTAACGCATATTTGCATGTTATATTATAAGCGGTTATAGCTTAAACCTATAACTAGATTTTTATTTACAAGGGAACAAAATCTAAAGGATAACCATTACATCATGAAGTAGGTCTGAAAGGACATGACATTTTAGTAGGGTGTTATAATTTCTTTGAATTCAACCGCTGCTAAAATAATAAATGTGAGAGGAATTAGGGATTATATTCATTATTTTTCAGAGAGATAAAAAAGCCAAGAGAGGAGAAGAAGAAAAAACGTTTCAGAGATAACAATGGCTCCGAATAACACAGAAAAAGGGAGTGGTTCCAAACCATCAAAAGGCAAGACCCAAATGATAATGGAAGAAGTTCATAAGGAAGAGTTCTTGAAGACAAATGAAGTGATGATGAGGTTCAAATTAGCATGTGAAATGAATTTGGAGCAACTATAGAAAGAAGAGTACCATATATCGAAAGCAATAAGATTGAATAAAAAGAAGAAGAAAGAAGAGGCGAGGAATATGAAAGAAGAGGAAGAAGTAGGTTTGAAAAACAATAACCAAGACAATGATATGGATCTGTTGTGGAATGAGTTTGATCATGCAAAATCAGTATGTGAGGCAGAAAATAAAGAGACAAATAAGAGAAGCAAAGAGAAAGTAAAAGATGAAGAATACCCAGAAGAATTTTTGCAGTTGTTGCAGAAAAGGAAAATGAGAGAAGGTGTGTATTTAATGAGAAGGATTAGGGCTAGAAGAGCATCAATTTATGCTGGAAGATATAAGGATTATACAGACCACTCTGTGAATGAAGTCAGTGTAGAGGATGAGTATCATGCGTACCTATCACGAACAACACATGAAAAAGAGGTCATACTCAACATAGTGACTGATTCTGAAACTAATATGGGATCGGAGAGGGAAAGGTCGGATTACGACTCCGAGTGATGGCCGGAAACAGGTAAGAGTCGACTCTATCAATTCCAATTTTCTTATAACTGGTGGATTTTTTGGGTTAAGTTGCTTTAATGGAAATGATGATACGTACAAAGTACAAATGGTTACACAAGTTAGTATTTTTAAGAAATAGGTATCGTAAAAGTACAGAGAAAAATTGGAATTAAGAGGGGTCTAACAAGATATTGTGGACGACTGAATCTTGTTTTTTTTTTTGGAATCTACGTTTCGGATTTAGGATTAATTTTCATGTTTTTTTTAATATTAATGAATGTTTTGATGTTAATGACTTAATGGTGTTGGACTTGCTTCATGACTTTCGGATTTAGGATTAATTTTCTTGTTTAATGACCGTTTTCTTGTGTATGATTGAATGGTTTGGAGTTGTTGGTTGCATTGTCAAACTCAATCTATGAGTAAAAAACTCGATACATAGAAAGCACAGGTTTTGAATACGAATGATTTTAGTAATGCTTACCTCCTGAAATTAGAATACACATCACAACAACATCTTAATACAACGGCATTGATTGATAATAGAAAACAGGAACTATCCCTAAAATACAAAAGCGTATTTACCACTACAAATACGGGCTAATGGTACATTTATGTATCTCTCTTTTAGCACCTACAGTTTTATGTAAAGCAAATTAGGTGTTTGGTATTCCTTACCTCCTTACAAGTACATCAAATATTTCAGTTTCCATATCACTATAAATATGACAGAAAATAGATAATGAGATATGTATATGGAATGAATATTTGATCTTTATCTAATTTCCTTTTTAATCGGATGTAGTTTCTGAACATACAGAACTTAATAAATAAATAAAAATTCGGCCACCATATCTAATTGTCAACACAAGGAATTTTTCTTCTCCTACGAATCGCTCTTCCTTTTCGATCAGAATGAACTGCACAAAATATTGCTACCAATTTATTGCTATGGGTCCTAAAACTGTTGAGTACAATTCATTAAGAAGAACCCTAGAAGACGATTTTAAGATCTCAGACTACGATGTACGAGTTCTTTAGTCTAGAATCGGCGTGTTCATAATCTGCATGAGGAAGCATGCAGATTATTGGCGTTTGTGTGAGATTAATGCATTTGATGTCGATGAGAATTGTGTGGAATTGGTGCATGGGGAGAGTAGATTCTGTTGTCCCTTTGATCGTGATTTTTTTGGTCTCCAACAACAGGTGAATATACTTCAAGAGCGAGTTGATCGGCTTCAAGATCAATTTTTTCTTGATATTAACGACTACTAGGACATGGCATTTTGAAGTTCATGGTTCAAAAAGAGACTAGATTGCCAAAATAGGTTTATTATTGATCAGTATTTCTTGTATTTCTTAGTTATTTATTAATAAAAAAGACGTAATAACACAATTCTGGAAATTAAAACGATGTGTTACATTCTCTAATTTTTTTTCCCATTTATGTTCTGGTTTTCCCGTCACCTAATCAACATTTTTTTCCACTTATTAAATCCCCATCAGTTACAAAATCTTTTTCAATCGTTTGCATTTTCAAGAATATGATCATTGATTTATCTATCAATCATTTATACCTTTTGCATCTCAAATTCTCACTTCTTTTTACATTTTTCTTCTCTCAGATTTACTTTTATGTCTCCCTGTAGATTTGCAAAATTTATAACCAACTAAAAAAGAGAAATGCTACCCTCTATACCAAATTGACCACCATAAAAAGAAAGTCCCCCTCTAAACTCGTCGGGAATATGTTTAAAATCATCAACTCCATTAAATAAAAACACCAACCATTATTACCCATAATAAGACCAAGTTCGATTCTTCAAATTTCAAAAACAACTTTTAGTCCAGACAAAATAAGAAAAAATAATCAAAGATGAGAAATAGTACTATTAAATATATATATATATATATATATATGAAACACCAAACCACATTACCCCGATCAAAACAAAAAAACTACACACGGGATATGTTTGTGGCATGGACTTCGTCAGTACATGTTTCTGATTGTCCTCCAAATTTTCTCAACGAGACGACGCTCCTCATGTGAGGAATAACTCTAAACTTTACCGGCCACCTTGTCTCCCCAATTTCTGTCAAATTTATGGCGAGTTCATTATAATGCGCTAAACAACGGTTGTTTTGCAATAGGATGTCGTTGTTATTTCCCAAGGCTATCAGCATATAATACGGCCACCATGGATTCAAAGGCTCTTCCAAGACAATTCTCCTCTTAAGTACCAAATTCCATTCTACACCGGGTGCCCCTGCATGAATATGATTATCGGAAATGGGTGCCCAAAAATCAATCCAGATATCATAAATATCGTGAATGTTGTAAAATAAAAGGCGAACTCCAGACAAGACCATTCCAAGTCTTGGAATACTGAAACCACCATTCTCATAAATATGATGCGGGGGTGGCGAATGTGACTGGAATGTCTCATTGTCCAAATTCAAAGATACTATCTGATCATTGTTATAAATATAATGATTTATCCAAAAAATACAACCATGTGCATACACACCTGAATCCCGAAAAGTAAAAGGAAATTCCCCGATGTTCCTCCATCCCCTGTTGTCTCCTAGTATGTATACATACACTTTACCGCTCACTTCAATTCGAACTACTTTGTATTCACCGTTATGTTCACAGTAGCCTAAACCCCCTACGACGTATCGTGGGTCCCAACTAATTTGTGGCGTTGGTGTTGGATTGCATATTTGTGGAAGATGGAGGTGCTCACCCGTTGATGGATTCATAATATAAATAGGATCTTGTATGCCGTGGTCTGAAACAAAAAAACATACCAGACCATTACAAGATCCAACGATTGGGTGTGACATGTTTTCATCATAGGATTGGATCATATTCCAGGTACCATTTTTTCCAAATAACATCTGACTGAAATCTCCCATCATCGTGTAGTAATCTTCCCACTCAATTTGTTTTCTGTAGAAGAGTTGCGTAACATTTTCTTCTCTCACTTTTGTCTGCAAGGACAGAATTCCACTCTTTGCATACACATTTAATTTTAGTGAAAACGAAAAGGAGTCCAATTTTTTTGTCTGCAAGGACAGAATTCCACTCTTTGTATACACATTTGATTGCCAAAATACTTTTTGTACTTAGGAGGAGGTGTAGTATCTCGGGAGTTAAATCCGGTAATATTTCCATTACTATTACTGGTGATATACTTTTTTTTAAATGTAGAAATATTTAGGATTTTGTTTTTATTGAATGCTATTAGCAGATAGGAGTAAAGCTTATATACACATCCAATGGATGCAATATGTGTCCCCACACAACATACATGTTGGAATTTTCACATCTTTTGGGGTTTAAAAATGTATCACGTCTTTCGGGGTTTCAAAATCTATTCGGTTAAAGGAGTGCGAACCATTACACCGTTTGGTCAATGGTCGCATCCGTAATCAGCATGCTTTCTTTCAAAATTCATGATCCAAACAAGAAATGGATATTTTCACGTGTTTGTGTGAGATTTATTCCAGTTTATCAACATTCTATTTATGTGTCCATTGCAAATTTAAAAATTAGGGTTATGACCATTGTATATTAATCTTTTGACTTTTGAAAATTCCTTCAAAGGAAAAAAATAATATTTTGAAGAAAAAAAATGATCCGGATATATATTTCTATTGCCAATCATAGCTATAATTTATGGTGTTGACTAATATACGAAAGCCAAAAGAGAATTTGGGCATGGTTATAGCGCTTGGATGGATGGAATTGTTGCGCATGGCTTTGAATAGGTGTGAATTACCGAGGGAATTACACCAAAAATAGAAATTTGTTCAGAGAAGATTAGGCATGGAGAATTATGGAGAGAGATACTTCAGATACCTACATATTTGGCAAGAGTGTATCCAAGGCATGCACATTAGCGAAGAGTACATGATTATGATCTACTGTAAGATAAAGCATATACCCCATATACTCAATCAACATGGTTGTGTTTACGCAATTTTTTCGTATTTAGATAAATCATATATATACTATAATCAGTGTGGTGTTGTACGCGTATATGAGAATATATTTATCGATATGGAAACTGTTATATTTTTTTTATTTGAGTGATATGCGAAGTACAACTAAATTAGGATTGGAGATAATGCTCCTAACCTAGAAAAAAATAGGGTTTTTTTAATATATATATATATATATATATACCACACCAGCATAAAAGATAGATTGATATATTAGAGGAAGAAAATGAGTTCCAATAAGAGGATTAAAACAACTTCAAGGATTGTAATAGTTGTACCTAGAAAGATAAGGATCACCATAACTATTGATGGCGTGTGTAAGGTTCCTGGCATGCCCCTGTTAGCTGAAGTTCAATCTCATGTTGACAATCTTACTCTCCTGCTTATGCTTCTGTTGAAATGGATGGTGTCCATGCTCCAATTCCTTTGAATGAGCCTGTTGGTGAAACTGTGTCTGGCACACCAGAAATACCCAGGGAGACACCTCTAGATCAAAAGGTACTTGAAGTTCCAGCAAAACCTGCTAACGCCGCAACACGAGTACCAGATCCAGATGCGATGGTTTTAGTTGAGCAGATTATCAAAAAAACTTTCAAATAATGTGGTTTTTGTTTTTAGAAATTGTTTATTTTGATTAATTTTTTTTTTAATATTGAGGATGTTGGTATTATTTTGCTTCTTGTAGTTTTATAAAAATATTGGTTCTTTAAATTCTTTGCTTGATACTTGTTTGTTAATCAATTATTTTTAATTAAATCGTTTAGTCAGTACAATTCAGTGGTCAGAATACATTGTAAATTAGAATTAGATGTGTATATGCCTCCACCAGCACCAAGTAGTTTTGTGGTCAGTGGAATCATGTAGGTTTCAAAAGAATCAATCTTGAGTCAAGTTATTACGGCTTTGACAGATGATCTACAGCTTTTTATACCTTTTGTTGATAAACTTAGACTCAGTTATAGTGTTTGGGTGTAGGATATTGTTACTAATAGTGAATCAATATTGTAGTATGTTTTGAGAAACAATTTCTGCCCTTTAGATGAAAAGCGGATAGAATTAGGATTCGTAATATGTTCCCTTACCTTGTACCAGGATTCTAGTTCTGGATAGAATTCAGATAATGCTTTAGTAAATTCATAGGTCATATAATACATTTCAACATACCACAGTTTAACATACCATTGTTCCTTTCGTTAGAAATCACAAAGACATCTCCAGCCTACCAAATGTAACCCACTATATTCAAGTCAACACAAAAAGAAATCGAAATTGAAATTTCATTAACCAGATTTACAAATACCTAATCAAACCCACCATATTTACAAAAAGACCCTAATTCCTAAGTAGTTCCATTTCAATCAAACCCATTCACAAGATCCACATCAAAACATGACCCAAAAACCTAGTCTGTAATTCCCTCAAACATATGATAGATTAACTATTCATACCAAGAAAAACTAGACTGTTACCCCCCTGCAAACACACACCTTAATTACAAACAAACTAAAACTGTTACCCCCTACAAACACCTTAAAACCATTAAACCTTAAAACTTTTAACACCTTAACACCTTAAAACTGATAGCAGTTACCATCTGCATAACAGTATTAAAAAAATCCCATCTGTTCCAAAAAAAAAGAAAAACATCCAAGTAGCAACATAACCACAAGAAAACATCTGTCAGCAGATTCAACAATATGAGGAAAATCAACAACGATCAAATTGATCAGCAAACACCTACAAGATTTCTTTGAATTTTCACGAAGAAGCTCTTAGTCCTATTTCACAAAACCGAAGCTTTCCCATCGAAATCTTGTTGATGTTCCAGGGATGATTATTCAGAATCATCACCGTTGTTCTCGTTGCTCTGCTGACTGCTATCGTCGTCGTCGATGCCCATCTCATGATCACTGTAATCATTGTTATACTGAATGCCTGTTTCAGTTGCACTTCCATAACCTCCATCACCTGCATCTTCACTTCCTTCATTATCTTCATTCTCTTCCTCCAAATCTCCAACCTCAACTTGTTCACCATTCTCATCAACACCATCAGTTGTTTCTCCATCAGAATCAACATTCAATCTCTCATTCATGGTTCTTGCAAAAAGCCTAGGGATTGCTTTTTCTGCTAAGAACCTTGCATACCATGCATCCCCAATATTTTTTTCTCTCTTCCTCCTTTGTTTATTTGTCTCAGAATTTGTCTCATGATCATCACTTCTCTCAAAATCATTCTCTTTCTTTTCAGAATCACTTGAGGTTGCACTGCGGGTCTTTCTCCAAAAAATCTGCTCCTTCTCCCCTCATCTCTCTCCTCTCTTTTTCTAGCTTTCCTCACATCTCTTGCAATTCTATTTCTCTTCCATTGTTCATACAGTGGAGCATTTTCCTGATGAACTCTTTCGAACTCAATCAAACGATTTCTCTTGTCAATCTCTTGCTGCAGAAGATCCCTCAAATTCTCCAACTCTCTAGTAGACAGAGTCTTGGCAGCTTTCTTGGCTAACTTAAAAGGTGCAGAAGGCTGATTATCTCCGTTAGCATTGTTTCCTCCTAGATCACCCATTATCTCTAATCTATGTTTTCTTTTCTTAATTTCCTTGCCTAATTTAGGATGATTTTGTATGTTTTGGAAATTCTCTGTTTAATTTCCTTTTGTAGAGAAGATGAAATTAATAGTCATTTAAGGCATTCGGTGGAACGTCTAGTCCCTTAGAAATTCACGCCTATTCAAAGGCATGGGAAACAAGTCCTAAACCCATCATAATAACTCCTGCACACCAACATTGCTAATGGAAGTGTACCAAATTAGTGGGTGGTGGGTTCCAAAATCATAAAATAAAACTGGTTTTACCTTGGGGCTGGTACTTCCCTCACTAATTTGGTACACCCCCATTAGCCTAATTGCAGACTCTTCCGATTGTCAATATCTAATTAATATGCCATTAAGGTGATGATAGACAGTTCAACCAAACATTAATTATCATATTTGATTTTTTGGTAGATACTACAGCGCCATCACCTGTTGAGAGGCATGATGTGGCGCTGGTGTACTGCATCTATAATGACAGTGTTCACACCTGAAATGGCTTAACATTGATGAGATTTGTTAGGTGTACAAAAAATGGTCAAACATAAGGTCAATAAGTCAAATAAAATCAGCACACTTGTGTATATTTGGCATAATTATATGATTTGTTAATTAGTTAACAGATGGGCCATATCTTGAATTGCAACATGGTTTGGTTCAGGCATCATGACATATCTCAATACCCTGGTCCCTGAGTCATGACCAAAAACAAAATAGGTCAAGCAAAATAAAATCAGCACTGTGCCACATAATGCCTAAATTTTAAAGAAAAATAAAAAGGTCTAGAGAGTTCGAACCTCCGACCTCAAACTTACTACAACTAAAGTGAACCATTGTGCCTCACTACCGTTTTTGAAATTTGATTTCCCTTCAAGATATTTTCGATTTTTGTTGTTTTTGTTGTTGTTTACTGCTTATCATGTATACTGTTTACTGCTTAACATCTAAACTGTAGTACTTATTATTGTACTAGATAATTCCTTTGTTACTAGTGCCTTGGATATATAATAGTATCTTTTCTTTACTACTTAGTCAACTACATTGCACTATTTTACTCCCAATTCACGTATTCTTAAAAGCAAACTAATAAATTAATAATATAGTACTAGCTAGTTCCTTGGAAGATCATAAATGCTTTTTGGTGCAATTTTTTTTGATTAAAATCCCAATTCATATTCTTAGAAGCAATTCTAGCTAGCTCTTATAATTAAATTTGTATTAAAAGAATCGATCAGTATTTATTTTTTAAAATACTGGCCGATAATATAGGATTTTATCATGTTTGTGCCTTTAATCTGGACGAAACATGAAATATCAGTGATACATACATATGAATATCCCATAATATCGCATTATTGGTCGTATCAGACCGATTAGCCGATAATATTGGCAAGGATGTTTGGGGATCTCAGGTTATCAGGTGTAACTAGTTTATTTGATTGGTTGACATTATGAATTCAAAAATGACTATGATTGGCTTCGTCGACAAGACTCGATATCCAAGTTTTTTACCAATGTCACTCTTGGACATGGCTTATTCAGCTAAACCAATTTTTATTTCGATGTCACGATCATAGAGAGTAGTTCATCCAAATCTAAGTTTGCGAGAGTATTTCCACCAAGATAAATTGATTGATGGTAATTTTCCATTTTTTCCGATGTCACTCTTGAACGAGCTTGTAAACCATTTTTTATTTCGATGTCACGATCTTAACAAGTGATTATCATCCAAATCTAAGTTTCTAGCATATCTCCACCAAGATAAATTCATTGATGGTAATTTTCCATTTTTACCGATGTCACTCTTGGACGAGCTTCTAAACCCCTGATTTAATTTCAATGTCAACATATCTTAGCAAGTATATTTCATCCAAATCAAAGTTTCCGGAGATCACCGAGATAAATTAATTTAATTTTATATTTTTACCGATGTCACTCATGGACGAGCTTACAAACCAATTTATATTTCGATGTCACAATCTTAGCAAGTATAATTTATCATCCAAATCTAAGTTCACGGGGAATATCTCCACCAAGATAAATTGATTGATGGTAATTTTCAATTTTTACCGATGTCACTCTTGGACAAGCTTCCAAACCCCAGATTTTTATTTCGATGTCAAGATATCTTAGCAAGTATAGTTCATCCAAATCTAAGTTTCCGGAGATCACCGAGATAAATTGATTTAATTTTCTATTTTTACCGATGTCACTCATGGACGAGCTTGTAAACCAATTTTTATATTTCGATGTCACGATCTATGGTAATTTTCAATTTTTACCGATGTCACTCTTGGACGAGCTTCTAGACCAATTTTTATTTATTTCGATGTCACGATCTTAGCAAGAAGTTTTCGTACAAATCTAAGTTTCCGGGGAGTATTTCCACCGAGACAAATTGCTTAATGTTAATTTTCCATTTTTAATGATGTCATTCTTGGACGAGCTTGTAAACCAATTTATATTTTTTCCAATTTAAATTCCTTGATGTTAATTTTCCACCCAAAGTTTTATTTTATATTATACTGTATTTATTTATTTTCCAAAGCTATACTTGTTCACTAGCCAAGTTATCATGCTTGTACGTGGCTAAGCTAGAGGTTGAATCGTAAAGTGAAAACGTGTGTCACGGTATAAAACACGAGAAACGGAGACTAGGAGAGTAGTACTACTCGGCCTTTTCTTTTCCAAGTCTCTCTCTAAACTGAACCTAGGGTTTCAGTATAAAAAACTGAAAGTTTTAGTATCAAACCAGAGACAATGACTGCTATAGTAGTAACTTCCTTCCGATTTCTTCTTCTTGATGATGAAGACAACAAGATTGTTGGTTATTTTGGTTGCAAGGTTGTTCCTTGTTTTGGAGATTAAGAGGATGATGATTATGATGTTGTTGACGATGAAAGAGAGGAGGACGATGAAGAAGATGATGAGTATGATTCTGAGGATGATGATGATTTAGATGATCCATAACACTTCTTTTGGTTTGGTACAGCGCTTGAGGATGAAGATGAAGACGATGATGATGATGATGATTGGCCATACAAAGATGTGGTTACGATTGTCGACAGCAGCACTGAAGAAGAAGGGGATTCTAACTGATCTAGTCCTATGTTTTCATGGTTCTGCTGTGCAAGAATGGTATTGAATCACATCTTGATCCATCATCTTTTGTTTAGTTATATATATATATATATATGTTTTTTTTTGTTTTTTTGTTATTAGTGTATCTTATGTTTGTTTTTTTTTGGATGTTTAATTAGTCTGTTTGTAAAGATGCTTGTAAGTTTACTTTTTGTGAATGTTTAATATTTACGGATGCAATATTTTGTTTAGATTCCAAGTGCATATGTTGTTTAATTTTTTTCCATTGTTCATCTGTTGGAGTATCAATCTTTTGATAAAACAGAATGAAATAGTAATGTGTTTAAGGGGGCTTGGCTTAGAGATTTGGATCTGAAGAGTTAGGGTTAACCATGATTTTGTTGTGGCTTTGTTGTTAAAGTGATAGGATCATGAATATGTACAGAGTTGAAAAATATAGCCAATTTTTTCATAAATTACAATACCAAATCTGACAAACTTAACCAAAAAAATTTCAGAATTGAGAGCACAATTGAATAGTAGGCCTTTGACTGCTACATAATTTTGCTTACACAAACAAAATTGGCATTCTAAAAATAATGTAAAAAACTTGAATTTAATCTATGCCGAGTGCTCAGCCATAAATTTGCTCGTCTTGGTTGCTTCCCATGTTCTTATTCATTATAATCATTATCCAAATGTTCACCATAGATTTTCTTAAATGCATCCCAAGAAGAAAAACCCTTAGGAGGAGGGTCATCTTCAACATGGATCATTTTCTTAATATGAACTAATTCTCATTCTTCATCGACATACTCTTCTAGTATATCACCAATGCTTTCCACAAAGTCATCCCATGAAGCAAAGCCCTTCGGAGGAGGATGATCATTATTAACAAGATCATTGGCAGGAACAACGCATTTCTCATTAGAACTTATCCTCTCAATTCCTTCGTTCTTTTACTTATGAACAAGGTATCTAATTTCTTATTTCTAGGATCCAAATATAGCTAAATATATTATTTTTTTCTATAAATATCTAGTATGCAAATCTAAATATAGTGGGTGGGTTATGTTTACCATGAATACAACAAACAAAAATCAAGGTGATATATGGAAAGTGTGATTTTGCGGATTTTAGACCCAACAAAAAAATATTGCATTAGGATACTAGGATTAGAATACCGATTGTGAGTTCTAATTAGACGCCTATAATCTTGTTGAAACCCTAAAGAAATGTCTAAATATCCTGACATGTTAAGCATTCATGTCAATGAGATAGTACACTTGTTAAAATTAAAAGTTTTCCTTCCTTATTTACCAAAATAGTCCTTCCTTATTGAATCTCATACGAAATTTTCCTACTACATTATTACTACATTCATAATTGATTTTTTGTAAAATTCATAGACACCAACACTTGTTGATCATGCACGGTTTATTAGGGTTTACGCGTTTGCAGATCCGGAAGAGCTAGCACCTGTTGACAGGCATTATGTGACGCTGGTGTACTGCAATATGTTTATTTGATTAATCAGAACAGATGGGCCATATCTTGAACTGCATCATGGTTTGGATCATGTATCATGCCATATCTCAAGTCCCTGACCAACAATTAAAATAAAAAAATGGTCAAACATAATAGGTCCCTGCACAATTGTGTATATAAATCATTTAATTTTAATTAGTTAACAGATGGGCCATATCTTGAAGTGCAGCTAGCATGGGAAACTACCAACACCATGTCAACAACGCCTGAGACATAATCTATTCTTTCTCCCAAACGAACAGCAGCAAAATTCTCTCTCGAATCATTTCTTTTTCGTCGAAATCCAGTTTCATCTTCATCAATTTCACACCCTAAAATCTTCATCACTCAATTTTGACTTAGATTACAGAGTTTGGATTTGGTTGATTGAATATTCAATCTTCTCTAACATGTAACCCTAAATTCAAAGTTGGGTGAATTGAAGGAACCACCACCATCATCACCAAGTTCGTCCTCTGCTTTCTAATCGAAGACTGGGTGAATTCATTGAATTAATTCCACGATGATTACTTGGCATAGAATCATCAACCATTTTTTTTCAGGAGATCCCAATTAATTTTTTCTAATCGAAGATTGCAAACTTCAGATTTGGGTAAAAAAATTCTGATTGAAGAAAAATTTGAGGTAAGATTAATGGGTCGCATATGATAATTTGGTATAACTTTTACATTTTCCGGGGGTTGTATTTTCATTTTGAAGGTTCTACTTTCATGTGTAAACCCAAAGTTGTTTAGGTTTTTGTGGAAGGAGGACCCAAAACTGAGGCATCAACTAATTTCCCGCATAGTTATTAGGCTCTCATTTCTCACTGAGTGATTATTATTGAAAATTTTGAATTGTATTGGTTTCCTTTAAAAACGATAGTAATTGTTTGGTGAATGATTTTTACATGTGCAGGTTCACTTCCTCTACAAAGGCACTTCACATGTTCTGCTGGTGCTGATTCATGAGTTAATACCAAAAGATAGTGATCACCATTCTGGTAAACCTTCTTTGCTATACTGATATGAACTGTGGTCCATTATTGTTGATTTCTCATTAATTTTTCTTTTCCATTTTTTCATCAAAGAAAGTTGATGGTTTAGACAAATGGATGCAATTGTTTAGTCTAAACATGTTGAATTGATGGTATTTGATTAGGATTATAAATTAAGGCGGGTCTAGATTTGTTACTTAGTGCATTTGTTTTTCTCTTAAAATCATTTTCAAACAGAGAACTCCGAAAGGTGATCTGAACTCTTAGCAAGGTACAAGAATGAGATGGATTAAGAAATATAGGTTAATGTATCAGGATCATGCACTTCAGTGACAACCTTTCTCTAGGACAGAAGCAACTTATGGGCACTAAATAAGGGTAGTCTTATGTATATTAGAGTCACTTCTTCGTTTCAATGGACCAATCTTCTTAGTTATATCAAACTTGGCATTAGCATATTTAATTGACCAATCTTCTTAGTTATAATTGTCTGCCCTAGTTACTCTGCACATTATCTATTTCTGCTTCGTTACAATATGCTTCAACATAAATTGGTATCACCCTTTGTTTATCTTATGAAATTGGAATAACATTCAAATATGGAAGTGTCTTCATTATATCTATTTCATGTTCTGGATTTCTTGCAGGTGAAAGTATTAACCAAGGCTTCCATAAATTTGGATATCGGGTGCGAGAGTGTGAGGCTTAGTATGATGGGAATAAAAGGAGGAAACCAACTGCCATGATATCATAGGTTTCTACTTCAATTAAGGGGACCTTACAAGGTAAAGATACACTAGATGATTTCTAATGCTTTCTTGGTGGCCCATGATTACATTGATATGATTCTACTGTAGTCCTAGTTATTCATATTTTTCTTTTTTCTCAGTGATTTTCAGATACCTGTTGTTGTGGGGTAGATTTGCATAAGGCAGTTAGCTTATACACAGGAAAGAATAGATCAACTCTTCTGTGAAACATCGATTTAAGGATAGATTTAAGTTCAATCGATCTCTCATAGAAGTATCGACACTGATTCATAATCTTGGAAATGCAAATCTGGGTTATCTTCATGTAAGATTCATTTGGGGGTTTCTTGGAGATTCATCTGCATAAAACTTCATCAACAACAATGAATCAATTGATTCTTCTGTGAAAGATCGATTCAGGCCTAGATTTAAGTTTAATCGATCTCTCATAGAAGTATTGATAATGATTCATAATTTTGGAAATGCAAATCTTGATCATCTTCATCTAAGGTATTTATCATTCATTCATTTAGGGGTTTAATGATTTTACAAATTGGAGGTTAGACACTACTGATTTTGAATGGTACAAATTCTGATGGTAATTATGAACATCTCTTTCTTTCATATTTTATGTTTATTATGTTGCTGTGAATTGTATCCTGTTTTGAGAATGTATTGGTGATTATGAACATCTCAATTGCATTATTTAATACTTCACCAAGTAGTTTTATATGTCAGTTGACGGATGATCTTAAACTCAGACATAGTATTTGGTTGTATGATGTCAGCATTGGTGAATAAAGCTTGTATTCTGTTTTGAGAAGCAGCATCTCAGGAGTCACTGTGATTTGTATTCACTGTCAGATTGTAGAATTAAATTAGGTGTGCATAAGGCTCCACCAAGTAGTGTTGATGTCAATTATGTGCAAGTCGAATACGACGCAACCAACACAAGCCAATTATTGTTAGTCATGTATTTGACAGAAGATATAAAGATCAAACATATATGGATTTTCGTAATTTGTCCCTTTGCCAGATTGTAGATTAAGACTAGGTTTTTATATGCCTCTTTATCAAGTGGATTAGACTGGATTAAAAAACACTAAAAGTGACTTGTTGTCAGTATGCATTTGTTTTCAATACATCTTAGTCTTGTACATGATCCAGTTCTTTGATTGTAGTTTTAGTTTCTAGAATACACCCTGCATCTCCAACATTATCGACGCTCAATCATTGGACAATATAGATAAGCTGACTTCATCTATTGCATTTAAAAAAGTTACAACCGTTCTGTTCGTTCAGTTTTGAGCAACATTTACATGTTCATAAACTTAAACATACCCATTTACAAGTATTTCACCATCTTACCCACAAAAAATCTAAATGTCAAAAAGAAAAAGAAAAAAACAAAATAAACATAACATTCCCCTGCATTTTCAGTCTCCATCGCCAGAACTAAAAAATAAAACATGATTCAGTGACTTACCATTTGCATTAGACCCCTCTCCATTAGAATTCTTCTTTGTACTTTGATAATAGCTATTTTTTAACATTATGTCATCATTTCCATTCGAGCACTTACCCAAAAATCCACCATCTCTCTACAGAAGTATTCAAATTTCGATAAGGCTTACTCATTGTCATACCCATCACTCGGAATCAAAATCATCAGATTCATCTTCCTCCTCATCATACCCCTCTTCCTCATCATCAGACCCCTCTTCTTCCTCGCCAGACCCCTCTTGTTCCTCATTAAACCACTCTTCCTCATCGTCTTCATCTGCAACGTCCGCTTCGGAATCTGTCTTTTGTCCAACACTGCATTATTAATCCCAAATATCTCATCTTCGCGAAAATCCTCAATCTTCACTCTTAGAGAATATTCTGTATCACTTCGATACCCAAAAAAAGAAGCAGGCTCTTCATCTTCGAAAGCATCACTATCATTTTTACTTCCCTTTCAGCCAACCTCATCTTTTTAGCATGCACTTCCCAGAACTTCTCCTCCTCTTCTTCATCTTTGAAAAGATCAAAACGACGCTTGTTTTGCAAAACACGTAACAGTTTTTCAACGGGTTTCTATTCTTCTTTGATTACATCCACTGCAGCATGCATCTCTTACCACAGTGGCGGGACTTCAGTATCATATAACAAGTCATTTACTATCTTGTGTACCTTCTCCAGATCATCCTTGGTCATCTGCCCAATCATCAGCATAGTGTCTGATAGCCTTTCACGTTTTCTTTCTCTTCTAACTCTTTCAATAGTTGCTCTTCAGTCATGGGGGCTTTACCCTTTCGTCTGTGTTTATTATCATCACCAGCCATTTTGATTGATTTGATTTGATTTATTTGATTGAGAAAAATTCAGAAAACAATAATCTCCCTCTACAAATTATCTCTCTGATTTTTTTTCTCTCTGACCCTTTGGTTTCCCTGTTAATCCTTTTGGTTTCTCTGTTTATTCTCTCTCAGGAATAAACTATATTCTTGTAGGGTCACGGCTATTCCCAAGAGAAAGCTTTAATCGAACACGTACCCTAGTCTAATTGTCACCTATTCTAACCCCCAATGTCATAATGACGTGATAAACCTAGGTAAAATGGCATTTTGGTTAATTAAAGTGCTTTAACGAAAAAAGAAAAAAAAAATTATTTCCTTCTCTTATCAAATTAAATTCAAAGTTACTTGTTTAATTTCATGAATCGGGGATGTTTTTATTTTATTAATTTGAAATTACTATTTCTAGGGTTTCAGGTATATACCTTTCCCAAAACTAAAATCATTTTCTACTGTATTATGTAAACCTAGGGTTCTGTCAATTTTAAGAGTTTTTTATGATCTTGGATGTGATTCTATATCTTAGTAAGAATTTTAAGAGTTTTTTATTGTCAGGGTTTCTTTTGTTTTGTTCAGGTATTTCATATTTTTATGATCATAAACCAATTTAGGTCTTTCATATCTTAGTATTAATTGGTTGAAATAATTGATGTTTTTGTGATTTTTGTGACAAAAATTATGGAATTTGGTTTAGGTTGAGTTAATTTTTGTTACTAGTGGATGTTAATGGATTTAGGAATTAGCTTTTGTTTCTGTAAGGAGTAAAAGTTACATTGTAGATTAGGTCGGCGTTGTTACATAGCTGGAAAGGAGAATCTGTTACTGTATTCAATCGATTTTGTTTTTCTTCACTTTGCAAAGGTGTTCTATCATGCTAAGAAATTGGTTTAACAGGGAAGAAGGCGTATTTGAAACTCGGTGTTCGACAAGCAACGCATGTGCGCTCCACTTGTAGCCTATTAGAGAACCTACTCATTCCCTACCTACACATACAACAAATGGCATCGTTTGACTCCGCGGAAGATTTGGCAATCACCAAAGCATAGGCATCCTAAAGTCGAGTTTTAGATCGCTCCGCGATCGAGACCCTTTGGGCGAAGATACATAACAAATTTAGCCAAGATTATGGGAACCCGAAAAGAAGAAGTGTTCAACAAATCAAGGATAGGCACAACATCATCCTAGATGCGGTAGCTGGGTTTTTTAAAATCAAACACCGGATCTGGCATGCAAGCCACCTGAGCTTGTCCCTATCTTTATGGTTTATTCGGCACAATACTTTTTCAATTTATATGTAACCAAATAAGTTTGTGTGTTGTTTTTGTAGCACGAAGCCGTTAAAGTGCGCTACTTAGAGGAAAATGGGGAAGCATTCACATTTGATGAAATCGTTTACCTTATAGTATTCATATTTTCGGAGTACCACAAGCTACGGAGCACCACCAGAACTCAATGGTGGGTGAATTGGAATCCATACTGTTATTTGGCTTCCAGATAGGAAAGGCCAATTCTCTGTTAAGAGTGTCTATAATGTGTTGTCTAGTGCATCTAATACTTTTGCAGGTACTAATTTTGTTTCTCCACGGGTATGGAAAGTTTTGTGGAAGTTAAATTATTTGTTTGGAAGTGCTTAAAAGATATAGTCCCAATAAGAGATAAACTAGCTAGATATGGAAATGATATTCAATTGCATTGTAGTTTGTGTAATCATCCTGTGGAATCCATTAATCACATATTCCTTGAATGTGGTTATGCTAGATCTATTTGTTTGGTTTTAAATATCAATGTTAGTAATGTTATGGTACAACATTGTTCATTTAGGAGCTAGATTCTCTCTTGGTTTTCTGCAGGAAATAATATTACCTTTGGTGCAGAATTAATAGACATGAGATTAATAAATTGCTAACGGTTTCGGTTTGGACTATTTTTTTTTTGAAGCATCAGTTTGGACTATTTGATGTTCAAAGATTTTTCAGAACATAACTCCAAATAGGACAATGTCAATAGTTGACATTAATAAACTTGTGCCTCCTGGAACTAATCTTGTTTCTTCTACTAATGGGGTTGTGCAGCCGCTAAGATGGAAACCTCCTGATAATGTTTACAAATTTTGATGCTTCTTTTAAGTCAGATTCATTACAAGGTGGAATAGGGCTAATAGTGAGGAATTCTGCAGGTAGTTGCATTCGGGTGCAAGGACAATGCTTCAATGGAGGAATGAAGATATGAGTTGAAGCTGATGAGCTGGAATGTAAGGCTATGCTGGCAGCTGTTACTCTGGCACAAAATTTAATCATGTTATCTTTGAATCAGATTGTCAAACTTTAATAAAATCCATCAATGATCAAACCTATTATGTTAATTGGATGAATCAAGCTTTGGTTTTAGATATTAATTCTAATTGGACAGAACACACAAATATAGTAGTGTGTTTTAGTTCACTTAATTCTAATTGGGGCCATAGATTCTTCCAGTTCTTACGATTTTATTTTTCAACTGCACCAACACGTACTCCACTTTATACAAAGATAGTTTTTTACTTTAGTACCGTTAGGACAACTGCAGCAACACGTACTCCGCTTTTTACCTATCATTTTGATTTATTATTTTTTTTGATTTATTTTGATTTATTTTCTGAATTCGGGTACGAACAAAAAAATCTTCAGTATGGAATGAATATTAATTGCGTCGCATTTAACTCCGGTCTTTTAGAGCCGTCAAAGTAGAAAATTATGCAGCAGGATAACAAGATTTGACTGAGAAAATTATAAACATAGAACGTGCAGCATGCAAATTAAAGGATTTTTACCTTCCTATTTTACCAAATTATGTACGATATACACTTGAATATTTTGCCAAATTATTTATCAGTAAAGATATTTCCAAATCTCCATTTACCCTCCGTGTTCATCTCTCTCGTCTTAAATCATTTCATGTTTCTGCTCTTAAATCGTCTAACCTCCCCCTAGAAAACAAAACAAGTTGTTTACTTTGATCATATGATTCATATCTTAGATAAACCATATATTCCCCTGTCAGTTTTTCTTTGCGGATTAATCGAATCGACCGTGTAAGTAATTCTTTTCAGTACTGCTTTGTTAACTGAGATTGTAACTCTAATGGTCATAGTAGGGTTAATATTGTCTTCACATACAACTGTATGTAGGTAGATAACCTCTGATTATTTGTATGATTCATATATGATAACTGAACTCACATTGTGATTTGTGATTACTCTTTGTGACAAGTTTTATTATTTCGTAGTTTTATTCGGACCACAATAACATTTTCACAAGGTGTTGACAAGTTTTTTCTCCGACCAGGTACCTGAGAATTCATAATGGATCTGAGAGTAATGGATAAATCTTGGATGTATACCGATAGAACAGAACGACATTATCAAGACGGATTCGATGCATTTATAAAGTTTTCTACGCATACATACCAATAAGATATTGCGAATGGGAAACAGAAACCATACGACAATGGCAAAGTTAAGTTTCTATGTCCATGTGTGAAATGTCTCAACGTCTACGTGCGTAAGGAAAGTAAAGCTAAGTTTCGTTTATATTCTCCTGGATTCATTAAAAATTATGCCGTATGGACTAAGCACGGAGAAGGAGATGAGTCATCAAGGTGGACACTTCTGGATGGTAATGGCAGCGACTGTCCGCACTATGATGAACCAGCACATGCTGCAGAGACTATATAAATGGTTAGTGCTTTATTAGGAGATAACTTTTCAAAGGATTCTGAGAAGATGCAACGGATACTCAAAGATCCTGGGAAACCCCTATACGAAGGATGTGCGGATTTTAGAAAGATATCTGCAATGTGTGAACTGTTTAACTTGAAGCGGAAGCACAGAGTTTCCGGCAAGTTTTCTGATGAACTTCTACCACTGTCAAAATCCATTCTCCCTTCAGAAAATGAGATGATGAAAAGTACATATGAAGCTAAGAAGGTGATGAGAGATTTGGGTTCAGGTTACGTAAAGATGCATGTATGCATCAATGAATGCATTCTCTATAGGAAGGATTACAAGGACCACATCAAGTGTCCCACCTATGGGGAATCAAGATGGAAAGTTGACGACACCACCCAAGAGGTGCATGAAAAAATTCGGGCAAAAGTCTTGTGGTATTTCCCAATTATCCCAAGACTGAAACAGCTGTTTCAATCAAAGAGAATTGTCGAATATTTATTGTGGCACGACACCAGAAAGAAAGAAGAGGGTGTTTTAAAGCATCCGACAGACTCACCAGCGTGGAAAAATATAGATGAAAGATATCCCGTAATTCGTGATGATCCTCGAAATCCGCGTCTATGCATTTCGGTTGATGGGGTTGATGTAAACAAAGTCATGCAAAAACAGCACAGTGTGTGGCCAATTCTGACAGTGATTTACAACCTTCCGCTAGAGTTATGTATGAAGAGAAAGTTCACCAATCTTTCATTAATTATCGATGAGGGTCCTTGTAAGGACATTGATGTTATGTTACAACCGTTTGTCGAGGATCTCAAGGAATTGTTTGAGGGATTCGAATGTTTTGATGCGCTGAAACAGGAGATATTTACTCTACGTGCGGTTGTTTTATGGACAATAAATAATTACCCGGCTCTCGGTACACTGTGTGGTTGCCCCTACCAGGTACGGGACGCCTGTAAGGTGTGTGGGATAAATACTTACTATGTCAGGCTAAAACATTGTAAAAAAGAGGTTTATATCAGGCATAGAAGATACCTACCATATGGTCATCCATTCAGACGTCAGAAGGGGTTCAACGGAAAAGAAGAAAATGAAAAGGTTCCGGAACTTATGACCCCGTCAGAAATATACAATGAGGTAAAGTCTATAAAGAATAAATTGGGAAAGGGACGGAAGAACATTGTGGTGGAATTCGTGCAGGATAACCCTGGAAGAGGTGGAAAGATGAAGAGAATCGAAAAAATCATCGACCCAAAAAAGGGGAAGGGGAAGGAGAAGGGGAAGGAAAAGGATACTGAAAGGCCCTACTGGAGAAAGTTCAATATATGGTTCCGTCTCCTCCCCTACTGGCGGTATCACGTTTTCCACCATTGCATAGATTTCTTGCACGTCGAAAAGAATGTATCGAGTATCGTTGGAACATTGTTGAAAAATGAATTTAAGTCGAAAGACCACCTTGATTCTCGAATGGACCTGAAGGAGATGGGTTTTAGAGAGGAGTTGCAACCTCGGGAAAATGGCAAAGGGGGATATATGCTAAAGGCAGCATGTCACTCATTAAGCCCGGAGGAAAAGTACAAGTTCTGTGCAACATTATCCGAGATAAAGGTTCCACAAGGGTATTGTTCAAACTTTTCAACCCTGATGAATCTAAAAAATTGAAAGCTTATCGGAATAAAATCGAATGATTATCACATGCTAATGTAGCATTTTTTCCCATTGCGATTAAATCAATTATGCCGCAGCCAACAAGATATGCTATTATCAGGTTTTGTTTCTTTTTCAGGGCAATATCTAGCAAAGAAATCAAGGTAGCAGAGCTAGAAAAATTGCAGTCGGATCTCGTTGTGCTTGCTCGAGAAATAATTTCCTCCATATTTTTTCGACATTATGGTTCATTTAACTGTGCATCTTACCAGGGAGTGCAAATTTGTGGTCCTATATTCTTTCGATGGATGTATCCGTTTGAAAGGTTCATGAAGGTCATTAAAGAGCATGTGAGAAACAGAGACAGACATGGAGGAAGCATTGCTAAAGGGAACCTTGCGGAAGAGACAATTGAGGTTATCAGTGAGCACCAAAAAAGAATGAATGATACAGTCGGAATTCCACCAGAAAAACTCAACACATCATGGCGAAGATTCTTATTCTTTCAGGGGAAAACCAATGTCAAATCCTAAGTTTTCTCGTGTTGATAAGGATCTGTTTGATAAAGCGCATTTCTATGTATTACGGAATTCGCCTGAAGTTAATCCTTACATTGAGTAAGTATAACTAGATCTAACCAAATAACCTCATTTTTTATTTAGTTTTTGATTATGTGTCCGAATTTCTGTAAAGCTAATAACATTAATCATTGCACTGTCCAGCCAACACCGATTTTTTTTGAAGGATAAATATCTTGGTATGAGTGATAGACATCTAGATCAAAAACATCGTGAAGAGTTCGCCAAATGGTTACAAAAAGTGGTAAGAGTTTGCAGAAAATGTCACTCTTGCTATATGTAACTTTTGCGTTGAGAAGAGGCTAGTCCTTATAATGTATTTCAGGTTTAGAGTGAGTGGGCAGACTCTAGGTAAACCTTCAATCAGGACTTAAGGTGGCTATCAATCCCACCAAATGCACAAGTAGATACATACGAAGCATATCACATCAATGGATAAATGTTTCGCACAAAATCTCATGATGGTTCTGTTAACCAGAATAATGGGGTTTACGTAGAGGCAACTAACACACACATTAGAAAAGCGAAGATTACCCTTAATCTGGCGGATTATTATGGTGTTTTACAAGAGATATGGGTGATGACATATCATTCTCTGAAAATGCCACTTTTCAGTTGTAAATGGATTACCAAAGAAGGGGGTCTCAAAAGACAAACTTGGCTGCATTTTGGTTGCGCTTGATAAGTTGGGACTCCAGGATGATCCTTTCATTGTAGCCTCCCAAGCTAAGCAGGTATTTTATGTTCCAGACCAGGAAAATAAAAAAAAAATCTATTGTGTTAGGTGCACCTACCCAAATCTGGAAATATGTTGGTGATGAAGTCGACGAGGAATTCAGTACGACAGTTATTTGTCGGAATGAGTATAAATTTCCGAAGGTAGATAAAATTGACTTGCAAAGGACATCCAGGGATGATTACTATCGGGACGACATTAAGGGTAGAACTGTAAGGAAAGCACCAGCACCAACAACAGTCCCTGCTTCTCAAATGACTACATCTGGGAAACCATTTCCAAGGACTAAGCGATAATGAAGCCAGATGATAGAATGTAGTTGTTTGTGTTTGCTAATAGATGAATGATTAGGTTGGAACATTTTCTGTTTTTAGTTTAAGGAACTGGTTAGTGCAAATTATATACTCTTAGCCTTTGTTTTTGGTTTTGGGTTATACTATTTTGTTAATGATGATCATCATGGTACTGAATTTGGTACAAATTTAAGTCAGCAGTTTGGAATTTTCTGCTAACTAGAGAATGAATGTATGGATTGTTGAAAAAAATTGATTCTTAAATCATTGTGGGGTTTGTATGCAAGTGGGTCAATGTTGGATGAGTTTGGATTTGGCTAAACTGATTTTTGAATTAATATTCTGTCATGTTAGGATTAGTGGTAATATTACTAGGCTTGCACATAGATTTTTTTTTTGGAATTGGGCCTAAAATAGTCTTTTAGGATCAGCTTTCATCTGAGTGGGTATTCTATGAAGAAGCCTCTGAGTCAGATGGTCAAAAAAATTCCCCCCATACTGAGTAGAGACTTCAGGCGGGTCGATATTCATGGGTAATATCCATTGATTTTTATATAGGGTCCGACCCGCATATGTGGTCAATTTATGAGCACCAAGTGTTTGTTGCCGCTGGGCATGAGCCAATGAGATGAAGTTACTTTTGCTAGGACAAGGAGAGTAGCCAGTAGGCTTTCCAAATTGTGTCATCTTGCAAGTCAAATCTCTATGAGTATAGATCGCAACGCCATCTTGGATGATTGACGGTTGTGATTTGAAGACTGTTGCTCTTCCCATTCCGAATAAAACTATAGAGAGAAGAAGTTCTTTCAGTTCTCAGTCAGTTTTCCCATAGAAGAACCAAGAAACCTTTTTAGTTTTTTTATGTCGAGTAGCATTCCAAGGAAAAAATAGCCTTTGATTACTAGTGAAATATATGGATGGAGAAAACCGATCCAATGAAGGAGTTCAAGGAGAACCAAAGAGAGCCAAACTGATTCATCCAAAACAACAGGTAAGTGATTTTGCAATTCCATAAGAATTTGGTATTTATTGTATTTTTAAATAGATGATTGTGAATATGAGTATTGATTTTGAATAGAACTTGTGTGATGTTGCATAAAAATTCAAGAATGAGGCTGCAGAAGTGAGTGGATCTGCTCTCAGAACTTGTAATTGTAGGAAGCATGGCTATTCTGGAGGAAATATTTCAAATGAGAGTTTTGTAAGTGGTGGTGAATGACATGCAGTGGCAGGGGAAGGTGTGCAGCAACACCATGGAGAGCGAGGTCGTCTGGAGAATGGGGAACTCGTTGGTGTGAAGGATGGCTGGGTTTTGTTTGCACTGCATCCTGATCGAGGCAGGTTTGTTATAAATGAAGGAATTGTTCTGGTGGGGGATCAACGGGTTTTTTGCGGCGGTGCACGACAGGGTTTTTTCTCCACACCAATTCCTGAAGATGCTAAAGCGCAGATACATGAGAATGATTCCTCCCTCTCGCTATTGGTGCTACCAGCTTTTCTAATTTGTTCATGCTTGCTCCCGAGATTCGAAAAATGGCTGCAGATGTTGCAGGGATAACCAGAGCAGGCCTTGGAGAGATTACTCAGCCCCATGAAGTACCAGTAAGTGATATTTTTCCTGCCGGGGTTAGTTCTAGAGCTTTTGCTCGAGTACCTAGAGCTGATGCAACCAGACCTGCAAAGAAAGCTGCAAGTGCATCTGGAAATGCATCTGGAGATGCTAAGGATATCATACCAGGTAGGTTTTAAGGAATGCCTCTGAGTGAAGTGAGGATTATAATGAAGACTTAAATCAACAATTATAGAAATGCAGGTGTTGAACTGATTATGGTAATTACCTAAATTATGAGACAATATTGTGGTATGTGAAGTTAAAGTTGGTTTTCTGGTTTTTTTTTTGAAGCAATTGAACATGCTGTTAAGGTTAATAGATAAAATTGTAAACTGCTTTCCACAGTAGATTAGAAAGGATTTGAAATAAGACCAGTAGGTAGAAATGTTAAACTTAGCATAAATGAGATAGGTAACATAAGTATAATATTTTCTCCTGAAGGGGGGAATTCTTATAATATGATTTAGGGGATGCAATATAGTACTAGAGTTGATAAGTGACTTACCTTCAAAGAGCTGAGACATGGTTATGGAGAGATTCATACCAGAGATTAGAGTGGAATTTTCCAAGTATTTACCCCATTTGATCAGATGCCTGGAAAGTCTCATAGAGAAGGGAAGGATTTGCTGTAGAGAGTAGTGATAGTCAGCCTTTAATACGTAGCCAGCCTTAGAATCAAAGTTAGAGCATTGGTCTAGACGGGGTATCTTCAGAAGATCAGCATTGGTGCGTAGAGAATAGGCATAATCATAATTAGATTGGGTTTTGATTTTCCAGATCTTGAATTGCATGTGGAAAAAATTCTTTGGTTCCTTGCAGTTGAAAGAAATTATGTTTCTAAGATCAAATAAGACAACTTCAGTAGATTGAACTTCATTACTGAAATTGTGGTGAGAGATTTCTATGGAAGGGGAGTGACCAGCTTCCAAGTTAGAGTGACTAGTGATTTGGGTGTAATTTTCGTTTCCTATGCTGTAAGTGATGCCAATGATGCTTGTCACTCTTGTGATTCTTGTAATGCTAGTGATGCTGATAGTGATGCCAGCTTATGATTCTTGTGATGAGAGTGAACTGTGTATGATTAGTGAGGTGAATACAATTGCAATTGCAATGATTTTGGTGATTTAAATGAGCATCGAACCAAAAAGAAGATAAGAATTAAGATTTCATGTCTAAATTGCAATGATTTTGCAATTTAGTTTTTTCAAAACACTAATTTTAAACATATAAAGATGGGCAGCTTGGTGGATTGATACGTTACCTAACTCCTTCGAGGTCATGCGTTCGAATATGGGCAAAAGCTTTTTATTAATTTTTTCAAAACGAACTTTTTAGCCACGCTATAAAACCTGTGTGTCTATAGAACGCACACTATGGACACATATATAATAGCGTGTCCGAAGAAGGAATTTTTTGGCCACACTTTGAATTTGGCGTGTTTATTAAAATGTTGAGTAGTTGAACCAGTTTAGTTTTTTCAAAACACTAATTTTAAACATCTAAAGATGGGCATCTTGGTGGATTGATACGTTACCTAACTCCTTCGAGGTCATGCGTTCGAATATGGGAAAAAGCTTTTTATTAATTTTTTCAAAACACTAATTTTAAACATCTAAAGATGGGCAGCTTGGTGGATTGATACGTTACCTAACTCCTTCGAGGTCATGCATTCGAATATAGGCAAAAGCTTTTTATTAATTTTTTAAAAACGAACTTTTTAGCCACACTATAAAACCGGCGTGTCCATAGAATGCACACTATGGACACACATATACTAGCGTGTCTGAAGAAGAACTTTTTGGCCACACTTTGAATTTGGCGTGTCTATAAATCATATACTATGGACACGCATATACTGGCGTGTCTATAAATCGTACACTATGGACACGCATATACTGGCGTGTCAATAAATCGTACACTATGGACACGCATATACTGGCGTGTCAATCAATCGTACACTACGGACACGCATATACTGGCGTGTCTAATGAACCAACTTTAAAACCACACCTTAAATGGCGTGACTAACCTTTTGGACACGCCACAACTACCTAATGCGGCTATAGACTAGTCTATAAACACGCCCAATCAAAAATTTAAAGTTAACGTGACTAAATGGTTGATATTTTGACACGCTACTAGCCATGGCGTGGCTGAAAGAACTTATATTAACACGCCCATTGAACATAGCGTGTATATAAGGTAGAAGTATACCCTATAGACACGCCAAAACCAAAAAGGAGTGACAGTGAAATTTATATCTGGCGTGGCTAAATATCATTTCTGTACTAGTGCTTGTGAACCTTAGGGATTCTTGGTGGTAGTATGGGATGCCATCTAGGATACCTGGTCGATATATCCTCTTGGCATTGGCCAATTGCGATTCTTGGTATTGTTGTGGGCACTTTTGGATTCCTTGGAAGGAGGTATGGGACGGTTGCTCAGAAGGTCTAAATTATTATTCACGATAACTTGAAGAAACACGTGATTTCTGAGCACCTGGTATGGGACTTTTGCTCAGGAAATCCAAAATGAAGTGTTTGTCCACAATAGTTTTTGTCTTTAATTTCGGGGACGAAATTCTTTAAAGGGGTGAATAATGTAACACCCCGTGTTTTTAGCATGGCGCAAGCAAAATATGCGCCATGGACCGAGATTGAAGCTTCATCCAAAGCTTCATTTTCATAGTGAGATGCGTTTGGGACGAGGACATATTTGGTGCCAAGGAAGGCACATTGTGTTGGCATATTGGCAAAAGTCCAATGTTGTGTCATCATGATGCATTAGGCCATTTAGATAGGTGATTTGAGCGTTTCAGCGCAATCATTGTGCGCAATCATTGTGCATCAGGACATAGAGGGCTGGCAGAACGAGTAGTGCCTAATCATTGTGCATCAGGACATAGAGGGTTGGCAGAACAAGTAGAGCATAATCATTGTGCATCATCCAGAGAGGGTTGGAAGATTGAGTGTTCGCAATCATTGTGAACAATCATTGCGATGAATAGTGAAGCAATCATGTAAATCTCCTCCCTTTTTCTAACTTGTAGAAATTCCATTAAGACATATATATGGAGGGGTAGTATGTTGAAGGTGCATGTGCGGACTATGTACCAAGTAAGCTTCAGAGCTTAGCCGGAAGAGTATAAATGAGGCCTAAGGCTCATTTATAGTTGCGTAGCCTTGCGAAGAGTGCATTTGATGCTTAGGCATCACTATGCCATGTCAGGGACCCGACGATGTATGATCATTGTGCATCTTGACGGAATGGCCTACGGACTAGGCCATTACCATTGTGGTCAATCTTGATGAGGCTTAGTTGCATGCCAGCAAGTGGATGCTCATACTTCCTATCAAGCTACGAAGAGCAAGCTATAGCCTATTTGGAGGCTAAAAACCCGGGTGTCGTAATTTAGCTCAAGAGGAGTCCATTTTGATGGGAAACAGCCAAAGATCAAGACATGTTGATCAATAGATCCACATGGTCACCAGAATACAATCAAATTCCATTATTTAGGGCCTCAAAAGGGTGTTTTTCCCGTTTTAAGAAAGCTTTTATTTTCTTAATAAACCCTTTACGGATCAAGGGTAAGTTGGAACGGTGTGGAAGCTAAGTTAGATGCATCATGCTCCACGAGCATGCTTGCAAGGGAAGATGGACGTACACTTGCCTATCTTTAAGTCCCAGACCGTAGCTTCATCATGGCGCACCGTGGAGTTAAGGCTTGTAGGGTAACGCGCCAAAGGCGTAATTTTCCAGTCCGTCACACAAGAGGTTTCCACAAATCATTTGGTTTGGTGGAAAGCTAGTACAGATGAGATTTGCGTCTCAGAAGGAGGGTTAGCCGTTGATTGTTTCAACCCTCCGTTTGGCGGCCAGCGGCATGGAGGCATAGCCAGCACGGCTTGTGCATGCTCTTGGCGCGGCTCAAATTAGGGTTTGTCACAAACCGTGGAACCTTGGCGACACAGCCAAGAGGTTGCCACAAATCGTTTGGTTTGGTGGCAAGCTTGTACGACTGAGATTTGCGTCTTAGAAGGAGGGGTATCCATTGATTTTTCCAACCCTCCGTTTGGCAGTCAGCGGCATGGAGGCATGGCCCGCATGGCTTTGGCATGGTTTAGGCGCGACCAAGCTAGGATTTTGGCATAGTTTTAGACGCGACCAAAATTAGGGTTTTGGCATAATTTAGGAGCGGCCAAAATTAGGGCTTGGCATTGGGCCAAAGTTTTCCACGCGTTTAGTGGCGAACTTGGACGGTTGAGATTTGCATCTCACAAGGAACGGTGGCCGTTAATTGTTGAACCCTTTATTTGGAAGACAGTGGAACGGAGGCATAGCCAGCATAGCTTTGGCATGGTTTAGGCGCGGCCAAGCTAGGGTTTTGGCATAGTTTTAGGCGTGGCAAAATTAGGGCTTGGCATTGGGCCAAAATTTGCCACATGTATGGTGGCGAACTTGGACGGATGATATTTGCATCTTAGAAGGAAGGGTGGTCGTTGATTGTTGCAACCCTTTGTTTGTTAGCCAGCGGCATGGAGGCATGGCCGACATTGATTTGGTGCGGAGGTGTGGATGGCTTGGCATTCCATTGGCACTATGGTGCAGCTGGCATGGTTGGTATGCCTTTGTCGCGGAGATATGACTGGCATGGCATGTCATTGGCACAGTGGTGCGGCTGGCATGGTTGGCATGACTTTGGCGTGGAGATGTGGCTGGCATGGCATGCGATTGGCACGGTGGTGCGGCTGGTATGGTTGGCATGCCTTTGGCGCAGAGATGTGGCTGGCATGGCATGTCATTGGCACGGTGGTGCGACTGGCATGGTTGGCATGCCTTTGGCGTGGAGATGTGGCT
>NC_039365.1:7873693-7882606 GCF_003573695.1 Papaver somniferum | reverse complement strand
TGGAATGGCATGCAATTGGCACGATGGTGCGGCTGGTATGGTTGGCATGCCTTTGGCGCGAAGTTGTGGCTGGCATGGCATGCCATTGGCACGATGGTGCGGATGGCATGGTTGGCATGCCTTTGGCGCGAAGATGTTTCTGGCATGGCATTCCATTGGCACGGTGGTGCGGCTGGCATGGTTGGCATGCCTTTGGCGCAGAGATGTGGATGGCATGGCATGCCATTGGCACGGTGGTGCGGCTGGCATGGTTGGAATGCCATTGGGGAGGACATATGGCTATTAGGGTTTAGCGTGTGGAAAGCCTAGTTTAAAATATGTGGCACGCGTGATTGGCACGTTTGGCTAGCATGCGCGGCTGGCCTGTGTAGAGATGATGCCAGTCAGTACCAAAGGCTCTTCCATGGAGCATGAAATTTACATAAAAAAAAGGTACCCCGGTAATTTTACGCAGACATATTGAATGGTTTAATAAATATGCTAGTGGCGACATTATTACTCAAGTGTAACGTCACTGTTTGACTAAGGTTTTACAATTTTAACCTTAAACTAAAAACCACCATCAACATTAAGTCCCATGCTTATCTCGGAACAGGGGCATTGTTGCGAGGTAGCATAAAATGGTGACAGACAAGGGAAAAACGAAATGGCAAGTCATAAAAAGATTGTCAGGAAGATCCTTCTAACCTTTTCGAGAGGTAAGGAGAATTCGTGATTCCTGTGTTTATGGCTTTGCGTATATTTTGCTTGTGGTGCTGCTAGCTAGGCCGTGGAATGGTTGGCGTTGCTGGCTTGGCTTGGAAAGCCGTTGGCATGGTGTGGCTGAAAACGGAGCCGCTGGCGTTGGTCGGATTGGAATGGGAGCCACAGGTATTTTGCGGCTTGGAATGGAGCCGCAGGCATTGTATTGGCTCGTAATAGAGCATCCAACATAGTATTAGCTTAGAACGGGGATGTTAGCGTAAACTTAGCGTGGGTGCTGGCTTGGGCTTGGCATGGGCTTCGGCGCTGGCTTAGTGTGGTGTGGGCGCTGACACGACATAGTGTGGGGGATGGCATGGCACGGCGTTGGCTTGGCACGACGCTGGCTTGGCGTGGCGCGGATTGTTGGTACCGTGAAGCATGTTCTTGCGGGCCCAATTGCCTTTTTCCATACATATATCAAATATGAAATCCTTTCCTTATTCAAATTCCAAAAGTGTCACGCCTATAAAAGGGTTTGCTCTCTTTTTTATCTCGTATCTTTGTTCTCACGTCCTTGCGCTAGCGGTAGAGTGGTAGCAATAAGGCGGGAAAGCATATTCCAGGTATGTATTTCAGCGTTTCTCTTTCAATCTTTTTTTTTTGTATTGGTGCAAACCCTAGCCATAGGTGTATCTTCCATGAAATTGTAGAAATATTTCAGCGTGAACACCGCAGTAATGTTATCCACCTCCATTATTATGAAAAATAGGCATGCACGGGCAGGTGACTGCCACCAATTCCTTTCCCACGAAAACCTAGTTTTTAGGGTTTCTCTTTTTCCTTGGGGTAACTGTGTGCATAGTTTCCGCGGTGGGGCGCGCTTTCTTGGCCGGGTGCGTACTTTCCGCTGCAAGATACGACTTTGGAAAGGGGCGTGCCTTCCGCGACAACGTAAGGTTAGCCAGTCCCCATTTCTTCGGTTATGAGCGTTCTGGCTTGCAACTTAAAACAAATTGGTCCGCGTTCAAAATGGATTCTCCGTTATTGATAAAATAGTTTTCATGCACTTTGTAGTAACTTCTCTTCGTACCCCTTTCTTTGTTGTAATTGAAATCTAAGCAGCTTAAGAAGGTTTCGTTAGGAGGTCACCTGAGAAAATCCCTATCGCGGATTTGAAAAATATTAGCAGCTCTAGGCCAAATATGGATGATGAATTTTTCACAACGTCCTCCACAGCTAGGAGAAATCATCCTAAGTTTGTTCCCGTCCTTCTAACCGGTTCAGAGGTGAAGGAGACACCCAGTCGGTTCGACCAGGTTGTGTAATACAATTTTTCCTTCAGAGGCAAGAGGATACTTCTTCTTCCTTTGACTTAAGAATATGTCAGAGTCCGTTGCGTTCTTTCGAAAAGTAGATGCAATTCATGATAAGTCAGGATTACGTAAAAGCAAATTTGATCAAAGCGCAAATTATTGGCGCTATCACAGCTTCTGTGGCGCTTCAAATCATGAAATATATCCCGAGCTTAGTTGCTTTCATCTCCCGATGGTGTCCAGACACTCACACGTCCATATGCAGGTGGGGTGAAATGACTGTCTCTTTGGAAAGTTTGGCTATCTTGCTGAACCTTCCCATAACATGGAATCTTGATATCACCTTGTCTGAAGATGAAGAACAAATGCACACTGCTCTCGTTGCGAAGTCAAAAGGCTTTGTCCAGAAGAAAAACGATACGAGGTGTTTCTACAGCTGGTGGGTGTCTCAATGGTTCCCAGATGAGTCGGAGCCAGATCAAAAGAATACTACGCTTCATGTTGCGACATTCTTATCTCTTTGGTTATCTAGGGACATTTTTGACGACGGCTCTGGTAAGAAGGAAATAAGATAGCGTCTCATTAAGTTTGCTATCAGATTAGCGAAAGGTGTTGTTCTCCCCATTGGCGGCTTGTTTCTCGGTTCTCTGTACACACATTTAGATCATCTGGTTGCGGACATGCGTGCTTCAAACGGCTATATGAAAGTGGACTCGTACGTCCATGTTGCTTTTCTTCAAGCGTTGTTGTGGGAGCATTTCGATAAGTGCGCTCCCAAACCTCTGGTTTTACTTCCCGAGTTTTGGGGTGGTTCTAGGATACTTCGCTGGGTGAACAGGCGCCCAAGATCTGGCTCGAACCTTGTTGACTTCCTTGACAACTCCTACACAATCAACTTTTGTCCATGGGCTCCGGTGCATGGCTCCATAGTTCAAATAGACACTTTTGCCTATGTTCCGAATACATCTTTGCTTTCTGAAAAGAATACGAGCATTGGGGAGGTTGTGTTCATGCGAAGTTGCACGCCTGGTTATGTACCGTCTTTCTTCCGGGGATCTTGTCAGGCAGTCTCTTACAACATTGACAGAGCGGCTCGACATATGGGATTTGACCAAGGGGTCCCGCTCTCTCGTCAGTCGGCTGTTCCAGAAAACTTGTTGCCAGCTGCTCTTGATGCTAGTGCTCTTGCGACGGGTATAAGTCTTCCCTTCTTTCTCTCGGCACAAAATCCGACAGAAACTTATAAGTATAACATATTATGGAAGGACGAGTTCCTTGCCATTCATGGATTCGTGAATGACGTAGTGAAGAATATTTGTGGTAAGCCTTCTGAGGCAACTTTAGAAAGACATCCATTGTTAAGGGATCCTTCCTCGCCCAAACGGAAATCTCCTAACACGGACACGGAAAATCCCCCAAAAGAAGGAGCGAAGTTCAAAAGATCGCGCGGGTGGTTTTCGATCAGATTCAACGGCCCTTGTGATTTTCAGTTCTTCTAATGTTCAGGTATGTATTCTTTTTATTGAAAATTTTTCTTTATTCCTTAACCAGGGCGTGAACGCCTTTGCCCAGCTTGCACGTAGTCAGATAACGGAGGCTCTGGCGGCAGAGGGTGACAATCCTGAGCCTTCTTGCGGTGAAGAAGAGATCGAAAAGGAGGAAAGCTCGAAATCTAGTGATGATGAAAATAGCTCTTCCAACAGCAGCGCTGAGTCTTCTTCTAGTCAGTCTGAAAGTGAATCAGTGAGTCTTCCACACGTTCTTCTTCTTCATTTCTTTATATTTTTTTTTTGAAAAATGTGTAAACCACGATATCGCAGGGAGAACCCGCTCCTAAAGATGGCCCCGAGGCGGAAAACCGTGGATATACAGCTTTGTCTTCAGCCGTGGTACCTGCGCCTGGCGACCTAGAAATGGAGGTCGATTAAGATGAAGATGTTGTTGCGGCTCAAGTAGCGGAGAGTGCTCCAGCGACCGCTAACGCCATTGTAGTTAGGAATCCCTTGCCAGTTGTCAGTTCGGTTGTGGGCGCCGTTTTCGCTCCTCCGTACTTGGTTCCTTATCCAGATCATGTGTTGATTGGCATCTTCAGCGTGCTAGCCAAATACGAGACATTATATACCAAGATTTGTGAAAGATATGGACACATCGGCACAACCAAAAAGCTTACTAGTCTGTTTGCGCTGGTCAAGCGTGTGGAGGAAGCTTTATCCTCGATTGACGACATGTGCAAACTGACTGGCCATACCGTTTCTGAGGACGTGGTCTCAAACTGGAAGTTCCATCGTGATGTGTGCGTAGACCACGGGTTCAACTTTCCCTTGTTTGTTGAAGGTTTCTCTGAGATTGAAAAGTTGCAGATCACGGCGGCTGAAGGCCCTTCCGCGGATGAGGTCGCAGAGCAGGAGGTGGAGATCAAAAGGTTGTCCATGGAGCAGAAGCTGAAACGGGCGGCTCTCGAAGGCACGAAGGAGGCTTTCTCCAAGAAGAGAAATCCATTACTAGATGGTTTTCCTTGAATGTACTACTGTCTTTTGAACTTCTTTTTTTAGGCTTTTTTTTAAAGGCGAACAGAGCGCTTGGTTCATGGTTCGATTTAAATTGATATATAATCGTCTCCTATGAGGGTTTTGGATTATTCTTTTGGAATGGATTTTTTTTTTAGAATAATGCTGTTTTTAGTTATGACTATATGTGGCATAAATACCCCAGGAGAGTCATGGAGTTGTGAATGTTGTGTTGTCAGTAGAAAGTATGGGATGAAACATGGGGATAGCATGGCTGTTGGTTTCTACTATCTATGTGAAAATTCTAGGTAATAGAACATGCAACTCGTCTGACGAGATTTACTTGCTTTTTAGAGTCTCCCAACAAAATGGATCTCCCGGATGTAAATATGAATTTTTGTGGGCGGAAGCGCCGTGACTGTGAAAAGTCCCCAAGCATTCCTAAGTCCCCAGTCGTTCCAGAGTCTTCTGATAACCAAGGAGACGACTAGTCTTCTTCCATCATTTTGATATCTGGGTTGAAAAGATGGAATCGGAAATCGGGAATTGATATTGTGACCGATAGATTAATCTCCCACTGTGGTCGCCAATTGCTTGAGGGTGAAAACAGTTTCTGCTGATTTTGGTAATTTCGAGTGTGTGGGTGAGAAACGAGTCTAAACCCTAAACAATGTACTGCAAGGGATTGCTTTGATTCGAGAGATAAATATGTACAAATCCGGCCTAAACCAAGAAATGACCGTTCCAGACTTGCTTCAGACACAAATTGAAGGAGAAGGGTTGGTCTAGGGAGTGAAGCGAAGAGAGTGTTGAGACCAGAATAGTTGATTCGGGAAGAGTAGTTGTTTGAAGACTTGTAACAGAATATGGAAAGCTAACAGATGGGAAAGCTAACAAGTGATTTCTGAGTGTTGTATTATCCTGACCAAAACTTGTTCTTTGGTGGAAATAGGTGAGACCTATTTATACAAGTCGCAACAAAACGTACCCTGGTCTCGTAAGAAGTGGAAACGGTTGAGTGAATGGAAGAAAACGGTAACGGGAAACGCCTGGAATTGATGTTTCCATAATGAAGGAAAAATTTTCACCATTACTTCTTGTATTTACTAACCGCCTCACTCTTATGACACTTTCTTATAACTGGCGTAATGTATGCCGCACGTTGTAAACCGCCAGACCAATACGTTGATGAGTATCCCCCAGTTTTGTGACATATTTTGATGTCTCGAGTGTTTTTGTGGAAAACGTGTAGCATGTTGCTATTGTTTGGCAAGTTAAGATTGAGAGGCTTGCAGGTTCAGTGGTGACCTTCGACGGCCGAGATTTTGCATCTTTAGAGGAAGGTTAGCTGTTGATTGTGGTTACCTTCCGTTTGGTAGCCAGTGGCATGTCCTTGGTGTTGTCATGGATTGCGCATGCTCTTGGCGTGGCTGATTAGGGTTTGGTGTCGTGACCAAAGAATTGGCATAGCTAAGTGTGTGTCGTGGCCAAAGAGTTTGCAGCGTAGCCAAGAGATTGCCACAAGTCATTTGGTGGCAAGCTTGTACGGCTGAGATTTGCATCTCAGAAGGAGGGGTGGCCGTTGATTATTGCAACCATCCGTTTAGCGGCCAGCGGCATGGAGGCATGGCCAGCACGGCTCGTGCATGCTCTTGGCTCGGACCAAATTAGAGTTTGACACAAACCGTGGAACTTTGACATCGTAGCCAAGATGTAACACCCCGTGTGTTTAGCATGGCGCAAGAAAAATATGCGTCATGGCCCGAGATTGAAGCTTCATCCAAAGCTTCCTTTGCATAGTGAGATGTGTTTGGGTCGGGGACATATTTGGTGCCAAGGAAGGCACATTGCATAAGCATATTGGCAAAAGTCCAATGTTTCATCATCATGATGCATTAGGACATTTGGGTAGGTGGATTTGAGCGTTGCAGCGAAATCATTGTGCGCAATCATTGTGCATCAGGACATAGATGGATGGCATAACGAGTAGTGCACAATCATTGTGCATCAGGACATAGAGGCCTGATAGAACGAGTAATGCACAATCTTTGTGTATCAGCCAGATAGGGCTGGCAGAACGAGTGTTGCGCAATCATTGTGCACAATCATTGCGATGAATAGTGAAGCAAGCATGTCAATCTCTTCCCCTTTTCTAACTTTTAGAAATTCCATTAAGACATATATAGGGAGAGGTAGTATGTTGAAGGTGCATGTGCGGACTATGTACCAAGTAAGCTTCATAGCTTAGCCGGAAGAGTATAAATGAGGCCTAAGGATCATTTATAATTGCGTAGCCTTGCGAAGAGTGCATTTGATGCTTAGGCATCACTATGCCATGTCACGGACCCGATGATGCATGATCATTGTGCATCTTGACGGAATGTCCTATGGACCAGGCCATTACCATTTTTCCTAAGCTACGGATTTGCAAACGAGTTGGTTAAGCTTCTGTCCCTTCGTGGATAAACTACGGTCTGTGCTTGATTCCTTTAGAGTAGAGAAGGGTACGTAGGAATCCGCAATGAGTTGCAGCATTGCCGGTCCAGCATGTTGTCCCTCATGTCATCTAATTATGAGATGATTGCGACAGATTGGCCCCTCATATCATCCAAGATCGGTAGTTTGATGCAAGATATGATTGTGGTCAAGCTTGATGAGGCGTAGTTGCATGCCAGCAAGTGGATGATCATACTTCCTATCAATCTACGAAGAGCAGGCTATAGCCTATTAGGAGGCTAAAAACCCGGGTGTCATAATTTAGCTCAATAGGAGTCCATTTTGATGGGAAACGGCCAAAGATCAAGACATTTCGATCTATAGATCCACATGGTCACAAGACTACAGCCAAATTCCATTGTTTAGGGCCTCAAAAGGGCGTTTTTCCTGTTTTAAAAAAGTTTTTATTTTCTTAATAAATCCTTTGCGGATCAATGGTGAGTTGGAACGGTGTGGAAGATAAGTTAGTTGTGTCATGCTCCACGAGCATGCTTGCAAGGGCAGATGGACGTGCATTTTCCTATCTTTTAAGTCCCAGACCGTAACTTAATCATGGCGCACCGGGGGAGTTACGGCCTGCGGGGAAACGCGCCAAAGGCGTTATTTTTCGGTCCGTAACAAGAGGTTGTCAAAAATCGTTTGTTTTGGTGGCAAGCTTGTACAAATGAGAGTTGTGTCTCAGAAGGAAGGGTAGCCATTGATTTTTCAACCCTCCATTTGGTGGCCAGCACGGCTCGTGCATGCTCTTGGCACGACCCAAATTAGCGTTTGGCACAAACCGTGGAGCCTTGACGTCGTAGCCAAGAGGTTACCACAAATCGTTTCGTTTTGTGGCAAGCTTGTACGGCTGAGATTTGCGTCTCAGAAGGAGGGGTAGTCGTTGATTGTTGCAACCCTACGTTTCGCAGCCAGCGGCACGGAGGCATGGCCCGCATGGCTTTGGCATGGTTTAGGCGCGACCAAGATAGGATTTTGGCGTAGTTTTAGGCGCGGCCAAAATTAGGGGTTTGACATAGTTTAGGCACGGCGAAAATTAGGGCTTGGCATTGGACCAAAAGTTGCCACACGTTTGGTGGAGAACTTGGACGGCCGAGATTTGCATCTCAGAAGGAAGTGTGGATGTTGATGGTTGCAACCCTTCGTTTGGAAGCCAGCGGCATGGAGGCATAGCCGGCATGGATTTGGCATGGTTTAGGCGCGGCCAAGCTAGGGTTTTGGAATAGTTTTAGGCATGCCAAAAATTAGGGTTTGGCATTGGGCCAAAAGTTGCCACGCATTTGGTGGCGAACTTCGACGGCTGAGATTTGCATCTCAGAAGGAAGGGTGGTCGTTGATTGTTGCAACCCTTCGTTTTGTAGCCAGCGGCTAGAGGCATGGTCGACATGGATTTGGTGCGGAGGTATGGCTAGAATGGCATGCCATTGGCACTATAGTGTGGCTGGCATGGTTGGTATGCCTTTGGCGCGGAGATTTGGCTGGCATGGCATGCCATTGGCACAATGTTGCGGCTGGCATGGTTGGAATGCCTTTGGCGCGGAGATTTGGCTGGCGTGGCATGCCATTGGCACGGTGGTGCGGTTGGCATGCCTTTGGCGCGGCGATGTGGATAGCATGGCTTGCCATTGGAACGGTGGTGCGGCTGGAATAGTTGGCATGCCTTTGGCGCGGAGATGTGGCTGTCATGGCATGCCATTGGCACGGTGGTGCGGCTGGTATGGTTGGCATGCCTTTGGCGCAGAGATGTGGCTGGCATGGCATGCCATTAAAACGGTGGTGTTGCTTGCATGGTGGGCATGCCTTTGGCGGAGACATGTGGCTGGCATGGAATGCCATTGGCACGGTGGTACGGCTGGCATGGTTGGCATGCCTTTGGCGCGGAGATGTGGTTGGCATGGCATGCCATTGGCACGGTG
>NC_039365.1:7851447-7873141 GCF_003573695.1 Papaver somniferum | reverse complement strand
TATGGTTTGCATGCCTTTGGCGCGGAGTTGTGGATGGCATGGCATGCCATTGGCACGGTGGTGCGACTGGCATGGTTGGCGTGCCTTTGGCGCTGAGATGTGGCTGGCATGGCATGCCATTGGCACGGTGGTGCGGCTGGCATGGTTGGCATGCTTTTGGCACGGATATGTGGCTGGAATGGCATGCCATTGGCACGGTGGTGCGGCTGGTATAGTTGGCATGCCTTTGGCGCGGAGTTCTGGCTGGCATGGCAAGAAATATACATAAAAATAGGTACCCCGGTAAATTTACGCAGACATGTTTAATGGTTTAATAAATGTGCTAGTGATGACATTATTACTCAAGTGTAACTTCATTGTTTGACTAAGGTTTTACGATTTTAACCTTAAACTAAAAACCACCATCAACATTAAGTCCCCTGCTTAGCTCGGAACAGGGGCACTGTTGCGAGGTAAGCATAAGATGGTGACAGAGAAGGACAAGACGAAATGGAAAGTCATGAAAAGATGGTCAGGAAGATCCGTCTAACCTTTTCGAGAGATAAGGAGAATTTGTGATTCCTGTGTTGGTGGCTTTGCGTAGATTTTGCTCGTGGTGCTGCTAGCTAGGACGTGGAGTGGTTGGCGTTGCTGTCTTGGCTTGTCAAGCCGTTGGCATGGTGTGGCTGAAAACGGAGCCGCTGGCGTTGGTCTGATTGGAATGGGAGCCGCAGGTATTGTGCGGCTTGGAATGGAGCCGCACGCATTATATTGGCTCGGAATAGAGCCGCCAGCGTAACATTGGCATGAACGGGGCTGTTAGCGTAAACTTGGCGTGGGCGCTGGCTTGGGCTTGGCATGGCGTGAGCGTTGGCATGGTCTTGGGTGCTGGCTTGGTGTGGCGTGGGCGCTGGCGAGGCACGTTATGGGCGCTGGCATGGCGCAGCGTTGGCGTGGCGCGGATTGTTGGCACCGTGAAGATTGTTCTTGTGGGCCCAATTTCCTTTTTCCATACATAGCTCAAATAGGAAATCATTTCCTTATTCAAATTCCAAAAGTGTCACGCCTATAAAAGGGGTTGCTCTCCTTTTTATCTCGTATCTTTGTTCTCACGTCCTTGCGCTAGCGGTAGAGTGGTAGCAATAAAGCGGGCAAGCATATTCCAGGTATGTATTCCAGCGTTTCTCTTTCAATCTTTTTTTTTTTTTGTATTGGTGCAAACCCTAGCCATAGGTGTATCTTCCATGAACTTGTCGAAATATTTCAGCGTGAACACCGCAGTAATGTTAGCCACCTCAATTATTATGAAAAATAGGCATGCACGGGCAGGTTACTGCCACCAATTCCTTTCCCACGAAAACCTAGTTTTTAGGGTTTCCTCCTTTTCCTTGGAGTGACTGTGTGCATAGTTTCCGCGGTGGGGCGCTTTCTTGGCCGGGTGCGTACTTTCCGCTGCAAGGTACGATTTTGGCAAGGGGCGTGCTTTCCGCGAAAACGTAGGGTTTGCCAGTCCCCATTTCTTCGGTTATGAGCGTTATGGCTTGCAACTTAAAACAAATTGGTCCGCATCCAAAATGGATTCTCTGTTGTTGATAAAATAGTTTTCATGCACTTTGTAGTAACTTCTCTTAGTACCCCTTTCTTTGTTTTAGTTGAAAGCGTAAGCATCTTAAGAAGGTTTAGTTAGGATGTCAACTGAGAAAATCCCTGCCGCGTCTTTGAAAAATATTGGCAGCTCTAAGCCAAACATGGATGATGAATTTTTCAAAATGTCCGCCACAGCTAGGAGAAATCATCCGAAGTTTGTGCCCGTCTTTCTGACCGGTTCAGAGGGTGAAGGAGACACCCATTTCTGTTCGACCAGGTTGTGTAATACGATTTTTCCTTCAGAGGCAAGAGTATCCTGCTTCTTCCATTGACTTCAGAATCTGTCAGAGTCCGTTGCGTTCTTTCGACAAGTGGATGCAATTTATGATATGTCAGGATTGCGTAAAAGAAAATTTGATCAAAGCGCAAATCATTGACGCTGTCACAGCTTCTGCGGCGCTTCAAATCAGGAAAGATATCCCGAGCTTAGTTGATTTCATCTCCCGATGGTGTACATACACTCACACGGCCATATGCAGGTGGGGTGAAATGACTGTCTCTTTGGAAAGTGTGGCTGTCTTGCTGAACCTTCCCATAACATGGAATCTTGATGTCACCTTGTCTGAAGATGAAGAACAAATGCACGCTGCTCTCGTTGCGAAGTCAAAAGGCTTTGTCCGGAAGGAAAATGAGACGAGGTGTTTCTACAACTGGTGGATGTCTCAATGGTTCCCAGATGAGTCGGAGCCAGATCAAAAGAATACTACGCTTCATTTCGCGACATTCTTAGATCTTTGATTAACCAGGTACATTTTTGACGACGGCTCTGGTAAGAAGGAAATAAGACAGGGTCTAATTAAGTTTGCCATCAGATTAGCGAAAGGTGTTTTTCTCCCCATTGGCGGCTTGTTTCTCGGTTCCCTCTACATACATTTGGATCATCTGGTTACAGACATGCATTCTTCAAACGGCTACATGAAAGTAGACTCGTACGTCCATGTTTCTTTTTTTCAAGCGTGGTTGTCGGAGCATTTCGAGAAGTGCGCTCCCAAACCGCTGGCTTTACTCCCGAGTCTTGGCGTGGTTCTAGAATACTTCGCTGGGTGAACAGGCGCCCAAGATCTAGATCGAACCTGGTTGACTTCCTTGAAAACTCCTACACAATCAACTTTCGTCCATGGGCTCCGGTGCATGGATCCATAGTTCAAATAGACACTTTTTCCTCTGTTCCGAATAAATCTTTTCTTTCTGAAAAGAATACGAGCATTGGGGAGGTTGTGTTCATGCGAAGTTGCACGCCTGGTTATGTACCGTATTTCTTTCGGGGATCTTGTCAGGTAGTCTCTTACAAAATTGACAGGGTGGCTCGACATATGGGATTTGACCAAGGGGTCTCGCTCTCTCGTCATTCGGTTGTTCCAGAAAACTTGTTTCCAGCTGCTCTTGATGCTACTGCTCTTGCGCCGGGTATAAGTCTTCCCTTCTTGCTCTCGGCACTAAATCTGACAACAACTTCTAAGTATAACATATTCTGGCAGGACGAGTTCCTTGCCATTCATGGATTCATGAATGACGTAGTGAAGAATATCTGTGGTAAGCCTTCTGCTGCAACTTTAGCAAGACATCCATTATTAAGGGATCCTTCCTCGTCCAAACGTAAATCTCCTAACACGGACACGAACAATCCCCAAAATAAGGAGCGAAGGTCGAAAGGTCGCGCGGGTGGTTTTCGATCAGATTCAACAGATCTTGTGACTTTCAGTTCTTCCAACATTCAGGTATGTATTTTTTTTCTTGCCCACTCAGTCGGATTGCAAAGTTCTTTCGTTATTGAAAAAATTTCCTTATTCCTTAACCATGGGATGAACGCCTTTTCCCAACTTGCACGTAGTCAGAAAATGGCGGCTCTCGCAGCAGAGGGTGGCAATGATGAGCCTCGGAGAACGGCGGATCTCGCGGCAAAGGGTGACAATCCCGAGCCTTCTTTCGGTGAAGAAGAGCTTGAAAAGGAGGAAAGATCGGAATCTAGTGATGATGAAAATAGCTCTTCCAACAGCAGCGCTGAGTCTTCTTCTAGTCAGTCTGAAATTGAATCAGTGAGCCTTCCACGCATTCTTGTTCTTCCTTCCTTCCTTTTTTTTTTTTTTTTTTTGAAAATGTCTAAACCACGATAACGTAGGGAGAAACCTCTCCTGAAGATTTCCCCGAGGAGGAAAACCGTGGAGATACAGCTTTGTCTCCATCCATGGCATCTGCCCCTGGTGACCTGGAAATGGAGGTCGATCAAGATGAAGATGTTGTTGCGGCTAAAGTATCAGAGAGTGCTCCATCGACCGCTGGCGCCATTGTAGTTAGGAATCCCTTGCCAGTTGTCAGTTCGGCTGCGGGCGCCGTTTTCGCTCCTCCATACTTAGTTCTTTATCCAGATCATGTGTAGATTGGCGGATTCAGCGTGCCATCCAAATACGAGACGTTATATACCAAGATATGGGAAAGGTATGGACACATCACCACAACCAAAAAGGTTACTAGTCGGTTTGCGCTGGTCAAGCGTGTGGAGGAAGCTTTATCTTCGATTGACGACATGTGCAAAGTGACTTGCCATACCATTTCTGAGGACGTGGTCTCAAGATGGAAGTTCCATCATGATGTGTGCATAGACCACGGGTTCAATGTTCCCTTATTTGTTGAAGGTTTCTCTGAGATCAAAAAGTTGCAGATCACGGAGGCTGAAGTCCCTTCCGCGGATGAGGTCGCACAGCAGGAGGTGGAGATCAAAAGGTTGTCCACGGAGCTGAAGCTGAAATGGGCGTCTCTCTAAAGCACGAAAGAGGCTTTCTCCAAGAATAGCAAGCCATTACTAGATGGTTTTCTTTGAATGTACTCATGTTTTCTGAACTTCTTTATTTAGTCTTTTTTTTTTTGAAATGCGAACAGAGCGCCTGGTTCATGGTTTGATTTGAATTGATAGATAATCGTCTCCTATGAAGGTTTTGGATTATTCTTTTGGAATGAATTATTATTTTTTTTAGAATAATATTGTTTTTGGTTATGACTATATATGGCATAAATACCCAGGAGAGTCATAGAGTTGTGAATGTTGTGTTGTCAGTAGAAAGTATGGGATGAGACATGGGGATAGCATGGCTGTCGGTTTCTACTATCTATGTGAAAATTCTAGGTAGTAGAACATGCAACTCGTCTGACGAGACTTACTTGGTTTTTAGAGTCTCCCAACAAAATGGATCTCCCGGATGTAAATCTGAGTTTTTGTGGGAGCCGGCACCGTGACTGTGAAAAGTCCCAAATCATTTCTAATTCCCCAGTCGTTCCAGAATCATTTGACAACCGAGGCGGCGACTAGTCTGCTTCCATCATCTCGATATCTGGGTTGAAAAGATGGTATCGGAAATCGAGAATTGATATTGTGACCGATAGATTAATCTCCCACTGTGGTCGCCAATTGTTTGAGGGTGAAAAAAGTTTCTGCTGATTTTGGTAATTTCGAGTGTGTGGGTGAGAAACGAGTCTAAACCCTAAACAATGTACTGCAAGGGAGTACTTTGATTCTATAGATCAATCTGTAAACATCCGGCCTAAACCAAGAAATGGCCGTTCCAGACTTGCTTTGGTCACAAAATGAAGGAGAAGGGTTGGTTTAGGGAGGGAAGCGAAGAGAGTATTGAGACCAGAATAGTTGATTCGGGAAGAGTAGTTGTTTGGCGACTTGTATCAGAAAGTGGAAAGTGATAGACGCATTTTTGTGTCTGAATTGTCCTCAGTGTCTCTATTGCTGGTGCTTGATTTTGTACTTATTATGGTGTTTTTATGTTTGTGTAGGTGTTTTTGGAGAAATACACTTGTGTGGAAAAAGTTGCTCAAAAAGTGCTATTTGGACCCCTCGAGGACATTTGCTATACGGACCTCAGATTTGGCTAAGGGACACCCAAGGTTATGCGTAGCCCAAATTTATCCTCAGCAGCCAAATTTGTCCTCAGTACCCATCTGCTATTCGCACCCCAGAAAAGGATAGGGGCACTTCATTTTCAACAGTTCAAAAATAAAAAATGGCGGGAAAAATATTCACTTCACTGGAAGATTTTTCGATCGGATTTTGGAGGAGTTTTTGTGCGATTCAATCGCTGAAACTTCATGGGTAGTTGTGATATGTCCTAACAGAGATGGTATGGGTGTTTGTTTCGATCAAATTTGGCTGGATAACTTGGTTTAATCCAAACAGGGAGTTGGAAGAAAAACATGAGCTTGCACGAGTTATGAGGAATTTAAACGTGTTCTGCTCATGTTTGATGACTCGAGCAAAACTTTGGACCTTGACAAAGATAAATAAGGATATTTTGCAGATGTAGAAACGCGTGAGAAGCTAAATCAGGGAAGAAAATATTCCCAGAATATTTTTCATCAAAGCCGAGTTAAGAAAGAATTATCGTGAGTTATAGCGATATTTCTTGGTGCTACTGGTATAAATAGGTTCCTATGATCACATAGAAGCGTTCGGGAGAGTTTTGGAGAGTTTAGAATAACAACAGAGGAGATTGATCGTGTTGCAGAGAAAACTTTTCTACTGCTGCTACGAAAAAGACGAAGAACAAAAGACCACCAGAGGCAGTCGTTTATCAACAGTGACAACGACAGCCACACGAGGGTCGCAGAGATACAACAACAGTAGTTTTTCTTTATCGTTCTTTGTAACAGTGTTTTGCAACAATTATAAACGTTGCAAACTTCCGATTTTCATTATTTTCTATCCATTTCATCTTTGTAAACAAATTTTGAGCATGAATCAATACTTTGAGCAAGTTTATACAATGATGAGCTAAACCCATCTTCTGGGGCGACGGAGGAAGCTATTTCGCCAATAAAATGTGGTAATCTCTATTTTATTTAATTTATGCAATTATTATATGATTATTTGCCTTGATAAATAAATAGAAAAATGGTTTTTGTTAAACAATTGTTATTTCCATTGATGGAGCATGCTATCCTAGGGTTTTGATGTCCCATACTTTCGACTTACAATTGTTATTTATAAAAAAAATCAACTTTTGCAATATTTAGAATCAATTTGAATGAAGGATTTGCATAAATATAATTAGAGAATATAAATCACTTTGATATTGGTAATTAGTGGAATCCATAGCTCCAGTCTTCTCCATATTTTTCATATCACTTTTATTTAAGTTTCCTATATTTTTATTTAAAATTAAGTCTAAAATTTGCTTTCACAAGTCTTGAACGAATCTTATTACGACAACAATTTTGAAAACACATCAAATTTTTGGCGCCGTTGATGGGGACTTGTCTTTAGGCTAGAGTTTTTAGATTTTTTTTTTTAGGTTTTTATTTTATTTGTTCTTCTTTACGTTTTTGGGTTTTTGTCTTTTTCTTATAGAATTCGGAATTTGGAGTGAAAGAAAATTTTTCCAAAGCTTTTCGTGAATACTTAAAGACTTCGAGTGAAAGGAAAAGAGAAAGGAGCGAAAGAAGAAGATTTTTTTTATTTTATAAAAAAAAGAGAGAAAAAAAAAGAGAGACATTTTTATTTTTGTAGATTTCTTTTTTAGACTTTCTTTTTCTTTGCACTTTATATTTTTTGACTTTGGACTTTAAATTTTGGGACATTATTTTTTTTAAACCCTACGCAAGGGTAGTTTAAATATAAACTGTTTGCAAAGAAGGACGGTTATTACAATATCACCTCGGCCCCTCGGGTTCGTACATGACATAGGAGTCGTGGCCCGAGTCAACTACAAAGGTTCATCCCCCGTCTGATACGGGAGGTAAGTTTGTCGAAAAACTCTCGAATACCCTGTCAGCGAGTTATTGTCTTCCTTCGTATGCATATATGTTGAGGACTTGAAAACGGCTGTTTTAATTTCCTAGTAAAGGGCAAGGACTGGCCATACAAGATAAGGGTTCGGATTTCATCACCGTTCTCTTCTTGCCCTCCTTAGAAAAACGACACCAAACGCGAACCTAAGCCTAAAATTTTGACTAGAACGAGACCGATAGGGTAACGAGCTTAACAGAAAAGTCATTCGAAAAATATTGGTTACTCTTTTAAGCATACTTCGAAGTTCTTGACGGTTTCTGTAAGTTGAATGCGTGACTGCGCTGCCTTGTAATACCGGTGAGGCCTTGGGTATCAAAGCTCCACCGAGCTTCCCTCGCCTCTATTCAACTTACTTTGACTCAGATTGATTCCAGAGGGGTTTGCTTAAATTTTAACGAATTCCCGTTCGAAGGATTAGAAGCTGGTCTAGAAACAATCTAAGTGGAGCCATCATGCTTTTTTTTTGCTAAAAATCAGTAGGTTTGCTGTGGTGGAGTCAGCCTTGTTTGTGTTTGCATAGAACATCCCTTCCGTTTTAGGACTTTTCTTTTTGATTTTGTTTTTCTAGTGTATGCCTGAAGTTTTTAAACGGGATTGGAAAAGAAACACTCTAGGTCGTTTGATTAGTGACAAACCTAGTAGTTCTTCTTGTGAAGGCGGGGAGCTCGAAGACTCTTCTTTTGAGAGCCCCGTTTTTGGAAACTTCAGTTTTAAGAATCTGTCTCTTCGTGAGGAAAGTACCCCTAGTACTCCTAGTCCTTTGGCAGTGCCAGAAATGACAACTTTGAAAGCTTTGCTAAACCCAACTAGGACCTCTCGACCGTCTTGTATCAAGTTAGCTGAAACCGAGGAAAATTATGAACTGAAACCTGAGAATTTACATATGCTCCCAATGTTTTTGGGGAAGGAGAATGAAACCCCCTATTTTCATGTTAGGGAATTTGAGGAAGTTTTTAGTACTCTGAAAATTAAAAACCTAAGTGATGATGCGTTGAAACTTAGGTTATTCCCCTTTTCCTTAAAAGATAAAGCAAAATCTTGTTTGTATAGTTTGAACTCTGAGTCAATTGAAACCTATGACCAACTTACTTCTGCCTTTATACATAAGTTTTTCCCAAGGCATAAAACATCATCTATTAGGACACAAATATGTAGTTTTGCCCAACAAGAGGGAGAATCTTTATATAGGTACTTAGAAAGGTTCAATGACTTGATATCTCAATGTCCTCATCATGGTTTGGAGAAGGTTAGGTTAGTTCAGATCCTCTACGAGGGTTTAGATTATTCAACAACAACCATGGTTGAGTCCTTATGCACAAGTGGGTTTGAGAATAAAACTGTTGATGAAGCGATGACATTTTTGAATGAAATCGTCGATAAGACCCAACAATGGGAAAATAGTAGGGAACCCCAGAAAAAAATTCTTCTAAGTAGAGGAAATTTTAATAGGGTAGAAGGATCTCATGAGTCATATGCCAAAATAGCAGCTATAGCCAAAAGGTTAGAAGCCTTAGAATTAGGTCATTCTAGTGGTAGTAGTGGAAGAAATGAGCCTTTTTGGGAAGGCCATGTTGTTGAAGAGCAAGCCAATGCTCTTTATAACAACACTAGGTTTGATAACCGACAGAAGTTTGACCCATATTCAGAAACCTATAACCTGGCTGGAGAAACCATCCAAACCTTTCTTGGTCCAAGGGACAGAATCAAGGTCAGTCTAGTAATGCTCAGGTTCCCCCAGGTTTTGGCTATACTAAGAATCCTTCAGCCCTGGCACATTTTCAAAACCCTTCGGATAAGAAGATTATGAGTTTAGAAGAGTCTCTTGCTTTGTTAACTTGTAACACTGTGCAGTTTCAGCAATCTGTTCCTCAAGGTTTAGAAGAAAACAAGAGAATAGGTCAGGCTAACTCTCAGGCTATTTCCGAGTTGAAAACCCAGGTTAGTCAGATTAATGAATGTTTAAGAGAAAGAGGTAAGTTTCCTAGTCAGACTCAACCCAACCCTAGAGGAATTAATGAAATAGGTGAAAGACCATCTGATCATGTGAATGCTATTAAAACCCTTAAGAGTGGTAGAGTGATAGACAACAAGGTTTCCATGCCTGATAGTGAACATGTTGTAGTTCACCCTTCTGAACTGGAAACTGAGGAGACTGATAGAGTCTCTAAAGAGATCAATGAGGGTCATATTGTGCTCGGCTTTGTCCCTAGAGCCCCATTCCCACAACTTATTGTTCCAAATAAGAGGGAGTCCAATTTTAATGATATATTGGAGGTTTTTAAGCAGGTAACTATCAACCTTCCACTACTAGATGCAATTAAGAAGATTCCCTCTTATGCCAAGTTTCTCAAGGATATGTGTAAGCGAAAGCGAAAGCTTAATGTCCAGAAGAAAGCCTTTCTAGCTAGTCAGGTGAGCTCTATTATTCAGAATACCACTACTCCTAAGTATAAAGACCCAGGGTCCCCTACCATTTCTTACACAATAGGTAAATACTGTGTTGAGAAATCGTTGCTTGATTTAGAAGCTAGTGTGAACTTACTACCATATCATGTGTACCTTAATCTAGGACTTGGTGAGATGAAACCTACCCAGATGACACTTCAGTTAGCTGATAGGTCCGTTAAAATTCCCCGTGGTGTGATCGAGGATGTTCTCATAGAGGTTGACAAGTTTATTTATCCAGTGGATTTTGTTATCCTAGATACCCAACCTGTCCCTGACCCAGAGAACCAGATACCGGTAATTTTAGTTCGCCCGTTTTTAGCTACATCCAATGCGATCATAACTGTCGAAATGGTATTATGAAATTGTCTTTTGGTAATATGACTATTGAGCTGAACATTTTTAATATTAGTAAGCTACCCTCTGAACTAGATGACTCGAACATAGATAAGGTGAACATGATAGGAACATTAGTCGAGGAGTCATTACCAAACACTTTGTTAAAAGATCCATTAGAGAAATGCCTAGCTCACTTTGGGATTTATTTTGATGACGATAATGTGATTAATGAGGTGAATGCTTTGTTAGATTCAACCCATTTGTTAGATATTAGTAATGGATGGAAACCTAAAGTCGAACCACTACCAGTTTCTAAGTATACCCTAGTTCCTTCGTTAGAAAAGCCTCCTAAGTTGGACCTAAAACCATTTCCAGATTCCCTGAAATATAGGTTTTTAGGCCCGTCTGAGACTTTATCTGTGATTATTTCTTCCGTCTTGGATAGTGACCAGGAAAGTAGGCTAGTAACCGTCCTTCAAAACAACAAGGAAGCTTTAGGGTGGACCATAGCTGACATTAAGGGTATAAGTCCCACTGTTTGTATGCATCATATCTATTTAGAGAGTGATACCAAACCTTCTAGGGAGATGCAACGTCGACTAAACCCTAATATGAAAGAGGTAGTTCGAAACGAGGTCCTTAAGTTGTTAGATGCAGGCATTATCTACCCCATTTCAGACAGTAAGTGGGTCAGCCCCGTTCAGGTTGTACCCAAGAAATCCGGTATTACTGTAGTCCAGAATGATAATAATGAGTTAATCCAGACCCGAGTGACCACGAGTTGGCGTGTTTGCATTGAATATAGGAAATTGAACAAGGTCACTATGAAGGACCACTTTCCCCTTCCCTTCATCGACCAGATGCTAGAGAGATTAGCTGGACATAGTCACTACTGCTTTTTAGATGGCTACTCTGGATATAATCAGATCGTTATTGCCCCAGAAGACCAGGAGAAAACCACTTTTACCTGTCCCTTTGGTACCTTTGCGTATATACGCATGCCTTTCGGGCTTTGTAATGCCCCTGCGACTTTTCAGCGTTGCATGATGAGCATATTTTCTGACATGGTAGAACGATTCTTAGAGGTCTTTATGGATGATTTTTCAGTGTTTGGTTCGTCTTTCGATGAGTGTTTGCATCATTTGTCACTAGTGTTGACTAGGTGTAAGGAAAAAAAATTAGTGCTTAATTGGGAGAAATGTCACTTCATGGTTCGTTCAGGAATTGTTTTAGGGCATATCGTATCTTCTAAGGGTATAGAGGTAGATAAAGCCAAAGTTGACCTTATTAAGACTTTACAGGTCCCAAAAACTGTAAGAGATATTAGGTCATTCTTAGGGCATGCAGGTTTTTATCGTCGATTCATTAAGGATTTTATCCTAATTTCTAGACCTCTTTGCAATTTTCTTGCAAAATATGTTAAGTTTGTCTTTGATGATGCTTGTTCAGAGGCTTTTGAGAAGCTTAAGAATTTACTCACTCTCGCCCCTATAGTCTAGGCACCCAACTGGAACCTACCCTTTGAGATCATGTGTGATGCTTCAGATTATGCTATTGGTGTTGTTCTAGGTCAGCGAGAAAACAAATTACTTCATGTGATTTACTATGCTAGAAAAACTTTGAATGATGCCCAGTTGAACTATACCACTACCGAGAAGGAACTGTTAGCCATTGTGTTTGCCTTAGACAAGTTTAGACCCTATCTCTTAGGTTATAAGATCATCATATATACTGATCATGCTGCTTTGAAATATCTTTTGCCTAAGAAGGATACAAAACCTAGATTGGTTAGGTGGATCCTTTTGTTGCAATAGTTTTCTCCAGACATTAGAGACAAAAAGGGTGCCGAAAATGTTGTAACAGACCACTTGTCTAGGCTAGTTGTTAGTTCCCCTGATGATTCCTTTCCTATAAGGGATGGATTTCCTGATGAACAATTGTTCTTTGTTACCCAATTACCTTGGTATGCGAATATAGTGAACTATCTTGTTACTGGTCGAATGCCCCAACATTGGGGTAAACAAGATCGTTCTAGGTTTTTAGCTAAGGTTAAGCACTTCTTTTGGGATGATCCTTATTTGTTTAAGTATTGTCCAGACCAGATTATTAGGAGATGTATACCTGAGAGTGACCAGTTTCCTTTTGTCATGATCATGCTTGTGGGGGTCACGTTAGTGCTAAGAAAACTGCTGCTAAGATATTGCAGTGTGGATTCTATTGGAGTTCGTTGTTTAAAGACTCCCACAGTTACCGTGTGACTTGTGAACGTTGCCAGAAATTAGGAGCCATTTCCCGTAGGAACATGATTCCCTTGAACCCTATTTTAGTTGTGGAGGTCTTTGACGTGTGGGGTATTGACTTTAGGGGTCCGTTTCCTAATTCTTTTGGTAACTTATACATCCTTGTCGCTGTAGACTATGTCTCTAAGTGGACTGAGGCGGATGCGTGTAAAACCAATGACCATAGGGTTGTGATTGAGTTCTTGAAAAATAATATACTTACACGTTTTGGTATACTGCGAGCTATAATTAGTGATGGAGAGTCGCACTTTTGTAATGGACCTTTTAGGATTTTGATGAAGAAATATGGTATTACACATAAGGTAGCTACCCCGTATCATCCACAGACTAGTGGTCAGGTAGAAGTTTCCAATAGGGAGATAAAACGTACATTAGAGAAAACAGTTAATCCTAATCGGAAAGACTGGTCGTCTAGGCTTACTGATGCCTTATGGGGTTACCGTACTGCGTTTAAGACCCCCATTGGGATGTCACCTTATCGACTCGTGTATGGCAAGGCATGTCACTTACCTGTTGAGTTAGAACATAGAGCTTATTGGGATGTTAAGCAGCTAAATTTTTCAGTTGACAAGGCAGGAGCCCATAGGAAACTCCAGCTCAATGATTTGGAAGAGATTCGTAGAGATGCATACAATAGTGCTAAGGAGTATAAGAACAAAATGAAACTTGTGCATGATAGAAATATCTTAAGAAAGTCATTTTCTCCAGGTCAAAAAGTTCTTCTGTATGATACCCGCTTGCATCTTTTCCCTGGGAAGTTACGTTCTCGGTGGACGGGTCCTTTTATTGTTCGCACTGTCTTTCCTCATGGAATTGTTGAGATCGAGATACCGGATGGTAGTAGTTCTTCGAAGGTTAACGGTCAGAGATTGAAACCCTTTTTAGAGCCTTTTCCTACAGGTGATATTGAGGAGGACCCTGTTTACCCTTGATTGACCATCGAGGCGATTGTATGTTGTTGTATATTAGTTTTTGATTTCTCTCTTCACCCAGGTACTATCTTTCCGACTTCTCTATTTACTAACTCCTCATGTTAATTTAATGTTTGGTATTGCTCTTTCATTAGAAACATTGAGGACAATGTTAGATTTAAGTTTGGGGGTGGGGAAGAAACTTTTTGTTAGCTTTTAGTTGCAATAAATAAACTCCAGAGCCTAGAAATTTATGCTTATTAAGGTTGGCACTAACCAATATAAGTGGATGGGAACATCTTGGTTGTAGGAGTTGAGGAACCAATCTGATTAGATGGAAACATCTAAAGAGTCTATTCATAAAAGCACAGAGCTCGGGTGTTAGAATTTAAAAAAAAAACATGGTATTTTCGCCATATCTCGTTGAATCCTAATCCTTCTGTTTTTATTTTTTAAGTGATTTGGTTGGGCACACGATTCAAGTTGTTACCTTTTCTAGGGTGGAATAGAGTGATTGAGATGCAAAAAAAAAAGACTTGATCATTAGACCAACCGCAATAAATTCAATAAAGTCAACCACTAGTGCCCTTGTATATGCCAGTTGTGTTGACCTAGAGTTAGGTTTATCGACCACTGGTCCCCTTGTATATACCATTTGTCTTGATATTAGTCAGTCCGGTATCTCAGTCCATTAGGATAGGTTCACCTTGGCAGAGACCTTCAGATAGATATGGGAAACACCGTTCACTTTTAACCATCTCTTCATCCATCTTCTTAATATTTCCATGTGATTGTTTGACTCCGGTTATGATGTCTAGAAACTAGGGCTGGCAATGGATAACCGATATCCGATATCCATTTCCGAAATCCGACATCCTATAGGATTTTATCCGACATATCGGATATCGGATATCGGAATCGGATATATTATCGGATATTTTCTCTTAACGATAACGATGTCGGAATAGGGGCATCCGTTAGGTTAATATCCGATATCCGATAGCCTAGGGGTGTACTTGTAATTTCCTACCCCTAGGTATTTTTATCGAGTATCGACTGTGTGGGAAGAAAACCTAATCGGCTAATCTTCTTTGGTCTCGTCTGAGTCTTCTCTAAGCGTTTTTCACCCAACAGTCGAAGACGAGAAAAGATTGGAGAACAGGAAAAGTTTGAGAAGATTGAATCATTGATTGAGTTCAGCAGGATTGACCTAATCTATTTGATGAAGAGTGTAAGTCATAGAAGTAAGTCATCAACCTAATCTATTGTTTGATTTGTTTCAATTCAAAGTTAGGGTTTCATTCTCAACAAATCGATTGCAGTGATTTGTTTCAATTCAAAGTTAAGGTTTCATTCTCAGCAAAGTTAGGGTTTCATTATAGGGAAATTGGTTTTCTGAAGTGATGTCACTAAAGCTGGTTTATATGAGAAAACGAGTCATGGGGTTCAGGGGTTGCAATTTTTGTGATTGTTATTGTGGTTTTGCTGTTTGCATGTTTCTAATCTGATAAATTTTTGAATTTGATGATGTCTGCCATGATTTAAAAGGTATCTCTCTTTGTCATTTTTTCTAGTTGCAGAAGCATAGTCCTGGGCTTGGCAGACACTGAGATGTTCAAGAGATTTAATAGGTTACAAGCTTGCGGTAAGCATCTTCAGCTAGTGCTGTAATTTTTCTTAATGGTTCAGGTACTATAAATTTGAAATTTATCTGTTATTATGCTTGGAAGTAATTTTGTTAGTAATGCAAGTGATATGTGGTTATTGTTTTGCTTTGGATTGATATGAATTTCGAGCCCTGAAAAATAAAAATTTTACCTGTGAAACTATTATGAGCCAGTTATAATATTTAACAATTTCCTTAACAAGAGAATGTTTGGAGATGATAAAGCTGCAGAATTGTATGAGAAATTCAAAACAGACTTGTTCAAAGTTTTCAATGCATATGAATCTCAAAACAGCACTGCAGCTCCTGCTTTCTTTAGCAACTCTGTCGCTCACATGGATGTAAGAAGCTCAGGTGCATCTAGCACAGATTATGCTAGTTTTGTGTTGGAAAATGATGAAGATGATGTTCAGAAATCTGAGTTAGAGACATACTTAGGAGAACCAATTCTTCCTACTCTAACAGCTCAAGATGAAATGAACTTTGATATATTGGTTTGGTGGAAGATGAATAGCTGTAAGTACCCAACTCTAGCAAACATAGCAAGAGATGTGTTGGCTATGCAGTGACCAGAACTCTAGCAAACATAGCAAACATACCCAACTCTAGCTGTAAGTACCCAACTCATGCAGGTAAATCTTCGTTTGATCGTTTCTTTTCCTTTGCTTAGTTCAGTATTTCTTTTCCTTGATAGATAAATCATAAATGAATCAATTGCTCTCTGAAACCAGGTTTTTTTGAATTCAGATATGGAAATCGTCGATTGAAGTTGATGCAACATGCAACCAGCAAAGAAGATCCAGTCTGTTTGAGTTTTTTGTTAGTTGTAGACTCTTTTATGTGTTTTTTCATGTGTGATGTGAACTGAAGTGTTTGTGTGGTATTGTGGTTTTTCTTTCTTACACTTGAACAAAAAAGACTCTGCTAAAAAAATCTTAATTTTTCAACATTTTTTTTCTGTGGGATAACTATCGGATTTTAACGGATAAAAATCCGATATCCGATAGCTTAACGGTAAACCTTATCGGATTGGATTTTTGATATCCGCCGGATGTTATCGGATATCGGATATCCGATAACTCTTAACCTTAACCTTATCGGATTAGCCAATATCCGACGGATATTTGTCCATTGACAGCCCTACTAGAAACTATATGAGTAGAGCTCTGTCACTTATATATGAATTATAGTATGCTGAGTGCAAACTCGTGTACAACAATTGGAAATTCGCATCAAGGTACTTCCTCCTATAGTTAATGTTTGTATGCCAACCAAGGAGATTCTTTAGTTCCTTCCAAGGTTCTGCGTAGATATCTAGGGTCTGGAGTAATGGTTTTGTGGGTACACCTCTAGTAAACCCTCCGGAGACAACACTCCGCCGCTAGAGCCACCTAGCGGTTTAACGGCTTGCTTCACGTGCTAAGTGTAGTCATTTTATATTATATTTGCTCGATGACTAGCAAATAATAAGTTTGGGGGTATTTGACAGACACATTTTTGTGTCTGAATTGTCCTCAGTGTCTCTATTGCTAGTGCTTGATTTTGTACTTATTATGGTGTTTTTATGTTTGTGTAGGTGTTTTTGGAGAAATACACTTGTGTGGAAAAAGTTGCTCAAAAAGTGCTATTTGGACCCCTGGAGGACATTTGCTATACGGCCCCATATTTGGCTAAGGGACACCCAAGGTTAGGCGTAGCCCAAATTCATCCTCAGCACCCAAATTTTTCCTCAGCACCCATCTGCTATTCGCACCCCAGAAAAGTATAGGGGCACTTCATCTTCAACAGTTCAAAAATAAAAAATTGCCGGAAAAATTTTCACTTCACTGGAAGATTTTTCGATCGGATTTTTGAGGAGTTTTTGTGCGATTCAATCGCTGAAACTTCATGGGTAGTTGAAATATGTCCTAACAGAGCTGGTACGGGTGTTTGTTTCGATCAAATTGGCTGGATAACTTGGTTTAATCCAAACAGGAAGTTGGAGAAAAAACATGAGCTTACACGAGTTGTGAGGAATTTAAACTTGTTCTGCTCATGTTTGATGACTCGAGCAACACTTTGGACCTTGACAAAGATAAATAAGGAGATTTTGCAGATGTAGAAACGCGTGAGAAGCTAAATCAGGGAAGAAAATATTCCCAGAATATTTTTCATCGAGGCCGATTTAAGAGAGAATTATCTTGAGTTATAGCGAGATTTCTTGGTGCTACTGGGTATAAATAGGTTCCTAGGATCACATAGAAGCGTTCGGGAGAGTTTGAGAGAGTTTAGAGTAACAACAGAGGAGATTGATCGTGTTGCAGAGAAAACTTTTCTGCTGCCTCTACGAAGAACACGAAGAACAAAAGACTACCAGAGGCAGTCGTTTATCAACAGTGACAACGACAGCCACACGAGGGTCGCAGAGATACAACAACAACAGTTTTTCTTTATCGTTCTTTGTAACAGTGTTATCAACAATTATAAACGTTGCAAACACCCGATTTTCATTATTTTCTCTCCATTTCATCTTTGTAAAGAAATTTTGAGCATCAATCAATACTTTGAGCAAGTTTATACAATGATGAGCTAAACCCATCCTCTGGGGCGACAGAGGAAGCTATTTCGCCAATAAAATGTGGTAATCTCTATTTTATTTAATTTATGAAATTATTATATGATTATTTGCCTTGATAAATAGATAGAAAAAATGGTTTTTGTTAAACAATTGTTATTTCAATTGATGGAGCATGCTAGCCTAGGGTTTTGATGTCCCATACTTTCGATTTACAATTGTTATTTCTAAAAAAATCAACCTTTGCAATATTTAGAATCAATTTGAATGAAGGATTTGCATAATTATAATTAGAGAATATAAATCACTTTGATATTGGTAATTAGTGGAATCCATAGCCCCAGTCTTCTCCATATTTTTCATGTCACTTTTATTTAAGTTTCCTATATTATTATTTAAAATTAAGTCTAAAATCTGCTTTCACAAGTCTTAAACGAATCTTATTACTACAACAACTTTGAAAACACATCAGAAAGCTAACAGATGGGAAAGCTAACAAGTGATTTCTGAGTGTTGTATTCTCCTGACCAAAACTTGTTCTTTGGTGAAAATAGATGAGACCTATTTATACAGGTCGCAACAAAACGTACCCTAGTCTCGTAAGAAGTGGAAACGGTTGAGTAAATGGAAGAAAGCGGTAACGGGTAACGCCTGGAATTGGTGTTTCCATAATGAAGGAAACGTTTCACCATTACTTCCTGTATTTATTAACCGTCTCACTCTTATGACAGTTCCTTGTAACAGGCGTAGTGTACGCCGCACGCTGTAAACTGCCAGACCAATACCCTGATGAGCATCCCCCAGTTTTGTGACATGTTTTGATGTCTCGAGTGTTTTTGGGGAAAACGTGTAGCATGTTCCTGTATTTGGCAAGTTAAGATTGAGAGGCTTGCCGGTTCGGTAATGACCTTCGATGGCCGAGATTTTGCATCTTGAGAGGAAGGTTAGCCGTTGAGTGTGGTTACCTTCCGTTTGGTAGCCAGTGGCGTGGCCAGGGTGTTTTCATGGCTTGCGCATGATCTTGGCGTGGCTGATTAGGGTTTGGTGTCGTGACCAAAGATTTGGCATACCTAAGTGTGTGTCGTGGCCAAAGAGTTGGCAGCGTAGCCAAGAAATTTCCACAAGTCGTTTGGTGGCAAGCTTGTACGGATGAGATTTCCATCTCAGAAGGAGGGGTGGCCGTTGATTGTTGCAACCATCCGTTTAGCGGCATGTGGCCATGGCCAGCACGGCTCGTACATGCTCTTGGCGCGGCCCAAATTAGGGTTTGGCACAAACCATGGAACTTTGGCATCGCAGCCAAGATGTAACACCCCGTGTTTTTAGCATGGCGCAAGAAAAATATGCGTCATTCCCCGAGATTGAAGATTCATCCAAAGCTTCCTTTGCATAGTGAGATGTGTTTGGCCCGTGGACATATTTGGTGCCAAGGAAGGCACATTGCGTAGGCATATTGGCAAAAGTCCAATGTTGCATCATCATGATGCATTATGCCATTTGGCTAGGTGGATTTGGGCGTTGCAGCGCAATCATTGTGCGAAATCATTGTGCATCAGGACATAGAGGGCCGGCAGAACGAGTAGTGCACAATCATTGTGCATCAGGACATAGAGCGCTGGTAGAATGAGTAGTGCATAATCTTTGTGCATCATCCAGAGAGGGCTGGCAGAACGAGTGTTGCGCAATAATTGTGCACAATCATTGCACGTAATCATTGCGATGAATAGTGAAGAAAGCATGTCAATCTCCTCCCCTTTTCTAACTTTTAGAAACTCAATTAAGACATATATAGGGAGGGGTAGTATGTTGAAGGTGCATGTGTGGACTATGTACCAAGTAAGCTTCATATCTTAGCCGAAAGAGTATAAATGAGGCCTAAGGATCATTTATAGTTGCGTAGCCTTGCAAAGAGTGCGTTTTATGCTTAGGCATCACTATGCCATGTCACGGACCCGATGATGCATGATCATTGTGCATCTTGACGGAATGGCCTATGGACCAGGTCATTACCATTTTTGCTAAGCTACGGCTTTGCAAACGAGTTGGTTAAGCTTCTGTCCCTTCGTGGATGAACTACGGTCTGTGCTTGATCCCTTTAGAGTAGGGAAGGGTACGTAGGCATCCGCAATGAGTTGCAGAATTGCCGGTCCAGCACGTTGTCGCTCATATCATCTAATTATGAGATGATTGCGGCAGATTGGCCCCTCATATCATCCAATCTCGGTAGCTCGATACAAGAGATGATTGTGGTCAAGCTTGATGAGGCTTAGTTGCATACCAGCAAGTGGATGCTCATACTTCCTATCAAGCTACGAAGAGCAGGCTATAGCCTATTTGGAGGCCAAAAACCCGGGTGTCGTAATTTATCTCAAGAGGAGTCCAGTTTGATGGGAAACGGCCAAAGATCAAGACATGTTGATCTATAGATCCACATGGTCACCAAAATACATCCAAATTCCATTGTTTAGGGCCTCAAAAGGGCGTTTGTCATGTTTTAAGAAAGTTTTTATCTTCTTAATAAACCCTTTGCGGATCAAGGGTGAGTTGGAACGGTGTGGAAGATAAGTTAGTTGCATCATGCTCCACGAGCATGCTTGCAAGGGCAGATGGACGTGCATTTTCCTATCTTTAAGTCCCGGACCGTAGCTTCATCATGGCGCACCGGGGGAGTTACGGCCTGCGGGGAACCGCGCCAAAGGCATAATTTTCCGTTCCGTCACAAAAGAGGTTGCCATAAATCGTTTGGTTTGGTGGCAAGCTTGTACGGCTGAGATTTGCGTCTCAGAAGGAGAGGTAGCCGTTGATTATTGCAACCCTCCGTTTGGCGGCCAGCGGCATGGAGGCATGGCCAGCACGGCTCGTGCATGCTCTTGGCGCGGCCCAAACTAGGGTTTGGCACAAACCGTGGAACCTTGGCGTCGCATCCAAGAGATTGCCACAAATAGTTTGGTTGGGTGGCAATCTTGTACGGCGGAGATTTGCGTCTTAGAAGGATGGATAGTCGTTGATTTTTGCAGCCCTCCGTTTGGAGGCCAGCGACATGGAGGCATGGCCAGCACGGCTCGTGCATGCTCTTGGCGCGATCCAAATTAGGGTTTGGAACAAACCGTGGAACTTTGGCATCGCAGCCAAGAGGTTTCCACAAATTTTTTGGTTTGGTGGCAAGCTTGTATGGCTGAGATTTGCGTCTCAAAATGAGGGGTAGCCGTTGATTGTTGCAACCCTCTGTTTGGCAGCCAGCGGCATGGAGTCATGGCCGGCATGTCTTTGGCATGGTTTAGGCGCGGCCAAACTAGGATTTTGGCATAGTTTTAGGCGCAGCCAAAATTAGGGTTTTGGCATAGTTTAGGCGCGACCAAAATTAGGGCTTGGCATTGGGCCAAAAGTTGCCACGCGTTTGGTGGCGAACTTGGACGGCTGATATTTGCATCTCCGAATAAAGAGTGGTCGTTGATTGTTGCAACCCTTCGTTCGGCAGCCATCGGCATGGCTTTGGCATGGTTTAGGCGCGGCCAAGCTACAGTTTTGGCATAGTTTTAGGCGCGGCCAAAATTAGGGCTTGGCATTGGGACAAAAGTTGTCACGCGTTTGGTGGCGAACTTGGACGGATGAGATTTGCACCTCAGAAGAAAGGGTGGTCGTTGATTGTTGCAACCCTTCGTTTAGTATCCAGCGGCATGGAGGCATGGCCGGCATGGCTTTGGTGCAGAGGTGTGGCTGGCATGGTATGCCATTGGCCCTATGGTGCGGCTTGCATGGTTGGTATGCCTTTGGCACAGATATATGGCTGGCATGGCATGGCATGTCATTGGCACAGTGGTGCGGCTGGCATGGTTGGCATGCCTTTGGCGCAGAGATGTGGCTGGTGTGGCATGCCATTGGCAAGGTGGTGCGGCTGGCATGGTTGGCATGCCTTTGGTGTGGAGATGTGGCTGGCATGGCATGCCATTGGCACGGTGGAGCGGCTGGTATGGTTGGCATGCCTATGGCGCGGAGATATGGCTGGAATGGCATGTCATTGGAACGGTGGTGCGGCTGGCATGGTTGGCATTCCATTGGCGC
>NC_039365.1:7822745-7851379 GCF_003573695.1 Papaver somniferum | reverse complement strand
AGATGTGGCTGGCATGGCATGCCATTGGCACGGTGGTGTGGCTGGTATGGTTGGCATGCCTTTGGCGCGGAGTTGTGTCTTGCATGGCATGACATTGGCACGGTGGTGCGTCTGGCATGGTTGGCATGCCTTTGGCGCGGAGATGTGGCTGGCATGGCATGCCATTGGCATGGTGGTGAGGCTGGCATGGTTGGAATGCCTTTGGCGCGGAGATGTGGCTGGCATGGCATGTCATTGGCGCGGAGATATGGCTATTAGGGTTTAGCGTGTCGAAACCCTAGTTTAAAATATGTGGCACGCGTGATTGGCACGCGTGATTGGCACGCTTGGCTAGCATGCGCGGCTGGCATGTGTAGAGATGATGCCATTCAGTACCAAGGACTCTGTCGTGGAGCATGGCATATACATAAAAAAAAGGTACCCCGGTAATTTTACGCAGACATGTTGAATGGTTTAATAAATGTGCTAGTGGGGACATTATTACTCAAGTGTAACGTCACTGTTTGACTAAGGTTTTACGATGTTAACCCTAACCTAAAAACCACTATCAACATGGCGGAATAATATACCACAAGCTTAGTATTTGATCGAGCTTTCCTTAGATTTTTCATCTCAAATTCGGATTTTAAATAGCTTTTAAGGTCTCTTATTACATCAAGAGTACACATCATGTATGTACCATCAACATAAATAGTTACAACTCCAAATCAGGAACTTTCTTATGAATACGCAAGGAAAAATAACTTACTTGTCTATCCCCTCCAAATCAAATAGCCACTTAGACGGGTATACCACATACGCCTGATTGCTTGAATCTATAAGTGAGCGTTCTATCTAACTGTAAACACCTCTGTGGTTTAAATTCATTTGATTTGGGAAACAAAAGTCTATCAAGTACTTTTCTAAATATCTTTTATCTCTTGATTCTTTCAGAGATACGTAACAACCACATACAGATGCTGCATTTCAAGTCCTTGTGAGAAACCTCGCGCCACAAGGCGAGTCTTTGTAATTTAAGACTACTTTCTTCTCATTATGCTTTATGACAAATTAATTATGTATGTCCAATAGGCTTTACACTTGGTTGGTTAGTATTACCACACCATATACATGTATATTTGCCAAAGAACTAAGTTCTACCTGGATTGTATAGGCCAAATATGTTATTTATTTGAAATTAATGAAAATAAAGCATGGTTCGATCTCATTGTGCTCTACTTCTGGAGAAACTATTTATGGATTATATCATCACTGTGCACGCATGATCCTTCCATTGACTCATGTGCATTCGCATAGTCCGTCAGGATTTCATTGTTCTCTAGAATCATTTAAAACTTCGGAGCGTCCTCCAGGATTTCATTGCACATGTTATAACAAGGTGTGATTATCTCTCGGTACATCTAGAGGTTTTGCGGCGTCTTTGTTCTATCTTGAAAACAAATTTTGAGCAATGCTGCGCCCGATGATCCAATCGTTGTAGTCACATTATAAGGAAATAGTTCAACAACTAATTTAAATTACTTAAGAGTTTCGTGTAATAAGTGGTGTGACCTTATTACGTAATAAAATAAAATCTATCTCATTTACTTTAGAGTGTTACCGTTCATGAAGATGATATACCTTTCATCATAATGTACGATTGATCCTTATAACTCAAGTACTTTTGAGCATATCTCAAGTGCTCTAGAGGATTTCAGTCTCGTGTAAATGATATTCTTTTCATTCCACAAGAGCATACACTTGATATAATTCTTCGCATAAAAAAATTTCTTTATTTTAGTTATTATAATATCGGTCAAATTATCATGTAAACAATAGTTTAGGATCAAATCATGCAGAATATAAAATCTAACCATACGAATTCGATTGAATAAAGATAGACAATAAGAAATATTGGAAAAGTTCTTGTTTCCATTAATGTTAACGTCTAGCTAGGATATGACATTCTCCAAGAATATAGTGAGTTCGTTTTCCTTTAAACTCCTTATATCTCTTATAGTTGACTACTAGTATATGATACTTGCTTTACAATGCTTGTACCATTCTCATTAAAATACTTATACCAAGATTTGCAACTTTGATTTATACGAGTCATAATTACATCTTTGTCCCATTATAGATAGATACATTTACTTTGTATCACTACTGATGGAGCCAGAATTATATCTCTGACTTATGAAAACTTTTGTGAGTTTATTTACACAAAATTGAGGTGCGCTTTTAATTACAACATATCACTGTCAAATTTATTGACTCATTATAGTTTAACAAGTGGATTACATCCCACTGAACATTCAATTTTTGGTGAAAATGAATGTTCAGACAAACTTCCTTCAAAGCATTACGTCGTCTGAAGTTAATATGTCGCCTTGGAAATGTTGAAGGTATGGCTTCCTCTTTGAATGGTGTATATTCATAAGTGGAAGAATTTTTTATGACGAAAGTATTGTCTTGTGCACACATACTTCTACATCATAGACTCTTTAATGGTGCTCAAGTACTTCTGAGTCAAAAAAAAAGTAAAATAAGAGTCGAATTGGTTTAGTCAAAGTCTGGTCAACTATTTGGTCAAGACCCGGTCCATTGGGTTGACAAGGTCATGGTTAATGAATATAAACATGTACGATCCATTATATATGAAGTATTCAGGCCCATTGTTAATAAGTTTGAAACTATTAGCATATGGGCCCAAAACATATGGTTAACCCTAAAAATTGAAAAATTATTCTTTCAACTGTTTTGATCGACAAATAAATGCATCATGGTCCAATCATGATGGAATTTTTACAGAGTGGCAGTAGCCGTATTAGAGGAAAGAGAAGAAGCTTTAGCACCAACATCAGTTGGGTAAGGGAGCATTGATTCATCAAATATAACATGACGAGAGATATAAATCTTGTTGCTCTTAACTTCTAGGCATTTGTATCCCTTATGGCGATCACTATATCCAAGGAATACACACAGTAGAGTTTTTGGCTGCAATTTTTTACTTCGAAATTGATTCAAAAGTGGATAACAGCGGCAACCAAAAGCTTTCAAAAAATCATAGTCAGGAAGGCGATTTTGAACAAAAAAATAGGGAGAATTATTGGATAAAACTGGAGTAGGGAGACGATTTATCAAATAAACAGATGTTGCATAAAATTCAGCCCAAAAACTCTCAGGAAAACCACTTTGAAGCATCAAAGCACGACCTGTTTCAGTAATATGATGAATCTTTCGTTCAGCAAGGCCATTTTTTTGAGGCGTGCTATGACAAGAAGATTGACTTAGAATACCGTGTTCAAATAAGTAAGATTTCAATAGATTAGCATATTCAGTACCACTATCAGTTTGGAGTACTCGTATAGTTGTAGAGAACTGTTTCTCTATCATAGCTTGGAAGTTGAGAAAGCAACGAAAGACTTGTGTTTTATCAGACAGAAAGTAGACCCAAGAGAAGCGAGAGCATTCATCAACAAATAGAAGAAAATAACGAAAACCACAATTAGAAAGAAAAGGCGCAGGACCCCATAAATCTGAGTGTATAACAGCATCAATTTTATTGGAATAATCATTTCTAGATGAAAATGGAATACGATGGTGTTTAGCTCCTACACAACTAGAGCAGATAGACTTAGAAGAACAAAGACTAGAATCAAACAATAAACGAGTCTTGAGAGAATTAAAAATAGTATCATTAGGATTTCCAAGCACATATGCCACACAGTGGGACTAGTTCGAACACCAATAATGGTAGCAGATAAGGCTGGAACAGAAGACAATCGAGAATCTGATGAAGCACTAGGGAAAATAGTATACAGTCCATCGTCATTCTTTCCCTTGTACAGAAGAGCTCCTGTTAGTTGATCCTGAATGCAAAAACCATCACGGTCAAAAAAAAAACACAGTTAGAGTCACGAGTAAGTTGGCCAACATAGATAAGATTCTTGGCAAGTGATGGAACATGTAATGTGTTTTTCAGTAGCAATTTGGAGGAAGGAGAGTGAAGAGTAATGTCACCAATTCCTGTGATAGGTAATAGTTTACCATCACCAACTAGAACTTTATCATTACCATTATAATCATAACGGTTTGTCATCTGAGAGGAATCCGATCTCATGTGTGCAGATGCAGCTGTATCAGCAAACCACTGGTTTTCATACGGCATTGGTTGAACTTGCAAAGATGAAAAGGCCTGTGGGAGATAAAAGTTTGGAGTTTGTGCAAGCCGATGACAGGACTGAGCTGTATGAACCTTCACACCACACCACTGACAAGTAACAACTTAGTTTTGAGGTGGTGGACCAAGCACAGAGCCCATGTTGTTGTTGCGACCCCGACCATAAGAAGTAGACTGAAATCCACCATTTTTGCTAGCACGACCACCATTGTTCCAACCATTAGTATTTGCATTGCCATTCCAACCATTATTCCAATTAGTTCGACTACCAGAATTATTGTAGCCACCTCGGTAAGAGTTGAAGTAGTTACCACAACCAAAACCTCCTCCACTGCCACGACCAGAATTGTTGGAGAGACCACGACCAGAGTTATGTTGTTGAGGTGAGTTCTGTTGTTGTTGACCAACACGACCAGCAGGAGCTCAAAAAAAAAAAGAAACTGGATTGTGAATATCAGCAGCGTGTGTTTGCAGATTTTGCAAATATTGAAGATGAGATTCATGATGTAATAGTAAAGCATGAACTTTAGTAAAGGTAGGAAGAGTGGTCCGAGCTATGACTGTTGTGCAAATATTAGACCAATCAGCACCCAATCCACGTAGAGTTGTGGAAACTAGCTCAAGATCAGACACTGGTTGAAGAACGTCTGCCAAGGAATCAGATATTTCCTTAATCTTCAGAATATATTCAGAGATGGAAGAGTTACCCTTTTGAATAGTTGATAAGTTTTCTTTCAATTGAAGAATACGTGCTGGGTTAATGGTTGCATATGTAGAACGTAGATAGTTTCATACTTCACGAGAGTTTCCCCGTTCGGTTCAAGGAATTGGATGCATTCCCTAGGAGTTGGATTCTAAGGAATACAATTCCTTGAAACGAACGGGATGTAAGGTTGATGTGTATACGTTAAGAACAGACTGGTGGAAGCCTGTTAAGACCATAACCACTTGCTTGTTTCGTCAACAAGGAAATAATCCAGGTGTTCTTGCCAACGGAGCTATTCACTGGATAGGAGTTATCACCTCCCAAGGAATTTCCACTAAAGCTATAGTTTCTTTAGTAACGAGAAACTCATTGATGTCCAGGTCCAGCTTCAGAAATTACAAAAACGTACGGACGTTTAGGACTGTTGGGAGATTGCCTTTGTCTAGTTTCGTACGATGACATTTTGTATATTGATGCATGGATGATGCAGGATCATGGAGTGCAAGAATCTTGGACTAGGTTATCCACCAAAAACAGACTACCAATGACCAAATTGGTTTCTCTACCAATAACACAAAGTGTTTTCTTTAGGCCTGTATTGTGTTTAGATAATGATCATTTGATTAATACTTATGTGCCCTGGGGTTATAGTTTGCATGATGAGGAAATTGGAAGCATTAGAATATTTCCCGTCCATTCTGGAGAGAGAGAGAGATTTATTTGGAAAGTTTAGTTTCACTCAACTCGGGTACTTATGCAGAAACCTACAAGCGAAGAACATATAAGGATAAGCCGTAAGAGATTCAGGCCAAAGTAGTATATCTAGCTCATGTACTTGGTTTTACTGTTTCCTGTTATTTATCAGGGCCTATGTCATTGTCAAAGTACTATTGTTATGATTTTTCATTTTTCTTTTCAATAAAATGGAAGTGTTTTATCATGGGACGAATTCCACCAAGCTTTTTTGTTTTTTTAATGGATGAACATAACATGCAGCGGTAAAGGTCTGGCAGGAGTAGATTTTCCTGATGTAACATATTCATATGTAACTGTAGAATCGATACGCTTAACAAGTTTTATCAAAACAGTGCTGTATATAATTGCTTCTGCTGTTGAATATGTAGCTGCTACAGACGAGTTTATTGTTTTCTTTGGCAAAATCTTTCATTTTTGTTGTCAACCAGATGAATGATACTGCACTGTAACATTAATCTTATTTTGCAGGTAGTCTATAAAATTTTTCCGACTCATTACATAGCTTATGCATCCAAATTTGTTCATGGATCGACTTATCTCTGCTTTAATCAAACAATAAAATTCACAGGTGGGCAAAGCATAAACTTCAAGATTTTGTTTATTGATGATGGTTGGGATTTGAAAAAAAAAAAAAAAAAAACTCATCACTACTAGCAGTCACCAAGGCCAGATTCATTAAATTTGTTCGGTTTTGTAGGACTTGCAAGGCCAGATCATCAAATTTGTTCGGTTCTATAGGACTTGCAGAATCTAAAGACAAGTCTTGGTTTGATCCACTTATATCTGCTTCATTGTGAATAGAGCAAACGGTTGAAAGTCTCTTTGTCATTCAAATCTAGGCCAAGCATAGACCTCCCTCCTCCAACTCAGAGGGTCGAAAAGATAACCTCTTGCCACTTGCATCAAAAAACTGAATTCCATGTAACTCGTCTGAACCTGCCATTCTACTAACATAATTTTATTCATCATTCTCGTCAGATCTACCCCCTATGGCCCTATCTCCATTTCATATCCATCCTTCTCTGTAAGACCCCCAGCTTCATTCTCATTCTTCTAAAAAAAATCCCTATTGAAAAACTTATTAAACAGACATGCATGGACCCTAAAACAGGATTAAGTGGATGCATAATATAAATGACTTGACACAAGAACAAAAGTCTAGCAATCATAATTTTCATTTACAGAACCAAAGAAGATAGAGAAGGTTATGTATATATACTATGTATAGATTGATCAAAGTGAGTAGATAAAGACTACCACAAACAAGAATTATCTCTGGATAAAAGTAAATGAACAGAATTTAGGCCATGCTTTTATTAGGATACAGTAAATTACAAATCCATCCTAATATAGCATAAAAAGCACTAACTGCAGAACTAGCTTATAAAGTATCTCTACTTCTGTACTTCCTGCCGTGCTCTTTTTTCTTTTAGTCATTGTCTTAAAGATCATTTCGAACTACTTTGATGAGATTACCAGATCCATGACTGCTAACAAAAACATCTTTTAATCGAGATATGGGGCCTAACATCCTGGCCATCCTCTGTCAAATGCAAAAATCGTTTAAAACAGTCAGTTCAGACAAGGCAGTTGCTAGACAGAACTAGAATATTTAGTGCAGTCAGATTGACGACTTTCATAAATTCAATCACAACACACGTAACACAAACAGAACAGTCCCAAATTACCAATTTTCCTAGCTTACGAACCCGAAATCAACAGTTTACTTCAAGTTCTGCCAGACAGGAAACGAATGTTTATCTTGATCGTATTGATTCAAATTATGTTAAAATACCATCTACTGCCATTTGGTATTTGTTACCTAATTTTACAATAGTTTTAGCAAAATAAAGGGCCTGACCATGTTAATATAAACTTCAAGATTTGTTTTGGCCAACAAAAACCAAGTCAACTTAATTGATGATAGTTGTGATTTGAGCATTGGCACAATAAAACGCTTATCACTAGTAGCAGTCAAGCAGATGATATCTATTACCATAAGACTTTATGAGTGGAATGCAAGTACACTCTGACGACTCATTATCCAGATTTCTTAAAAAGAGGTTCAGTGTGAAGTTCGATCATTCGTTTGACAAATACATTCTTGCTTTTCTTATTTGATAGTAATGGAAGCTTTTCTTATTTGATAGTAATGGCATTTTCTATGCTCGGGTTATACTATAAAGACTTCACAAAGTCTAAAAAATAAAAAAAATCAGAACCAAAACAATGTAGATGCAAGGATACTTCAGCGACACAGCCATAAGATCTTACTCTTACTTAGTTAACAAGTAAGATTTGTCGACAGTAAACACATTACCAAATAGAGGTTTTTCATACTGGTGAATTGGAATCACAAGATGGAAAAATACTATTGAAATGTGATAGGATAGACACGCCTACTAGTGAAAAAATATGGGAGATAAAACTGAGACCTAGTACAACTAGAGGCTACAAGATCATAATTAATAAGGACAATTTCTCTAGTAGCTGGAAATGAACATGCCTATTCAGATGTAGGAAAAGGGAAAAAAATCCTACAACATTAAAGTTTTTTTTTTTTTCAGATGGAATACCTCATCACCAACAATGGTTTGCCACTTGACATGCTGAGATTGCCACCGTTGTCCAAGGATTACAAGCCCCATCAAAGTTGCAGCAACAACAACCGACCAAATGGCGTTTGCATCCTTTGCTTGCGCAATCAAGGAAGCTGCGCGCCTTTTCCACCATGCTTCACAAGGAAGGCCAGATTCATTGAATTTGTTCACATTTGTAGGACTCAAAGAATCTTGGTTTGACAGTACTGGATCACTAGATTCAGGAACAGATGAGTTTTCATCATATAAATTCGATCTGCTTATATCTGCTTCATTGTGAATCGAGCTAAGGGTTGAAGCATCATAGATACTCTGCTCTTTGTCATTCAAATCTAGGCCAAGCAGAGACCTCTCCTCCTCAAACTCAGACGGCCGAACAGATAACCTCTTACCGCTTTCATCAAAAAACTGAATTCCATGTAACTCATCTGAACCTGCCATTCTTCTAGCATTCCAATTTTCTTCATCGTTTTTGTCAGAACCCCCTACATCCATTTCATATCCAGCCTTTTCATTCTCATTCTCATCAGACAACAACGGTAAATTTTCGTGCTGGCTTGGAGGAAACACAAAATGTCCAGACATGAACATTGCCCGAGATGTTTCTTCATCATCATTGACATCCATCTGATTACCATCACTTGACTCTAAGCTTTCTGGTCCTGGAGCAGCAGCATAAGTTGATGCTGTTAAAGTCACAACTTCCCACTCACGTGTAGAAGTTCCCTTAACATCTTTCTCATCCTCCATTTCCCAAACCTAGTGTTCCTTCAAAACAGAATAAAAAGAACTCCTGAAATCAGCTATATAGTTAAAATAGTCCAACGAAGAGTAAGATCATACATACACAATCCAAATCAAGGGAAACAGTTGATGCAATGCTCAATTGATTCATTACAATGTTTACCAAAAATCAAACTCAATTACAGTCAATGAATCTGCCAGATTATTAAATCTTCAATTAAGATACAATTCATTATTCCTAGTATTAGACAATGATAATTGTAACATGATAACAACTCAAGTAACACCTACACATCATTACTATCAATCACACATATACTATTCCAAATTTGAGGACATCTGTAGCACATACAACAACCTACTCTATTATAAAGTAGAATTCTATTTCTGCACAACAGCCTTTCAAAATTTCATTTTCAGATGCCAATCATAGCAATTGAAATCCAAAAAGATAAAGCCAAAAGCAAAAATAGATATGATTCATAAGAATGGTAAAAAAGCAACACATAAGTACACAGCACGATCCTGAAATCTTAAAAAGACCTAAATCATCAAGATATTCAAATTCCCATTCTTACCCATACACGATCACACATATAAAATCATCACGATGTTGATGATGATGATGATATCAGAGTAACGAATGTCATAAATCATAATTCTAGGTTTACCAAATACAAAATAGAAAAAACTAATAATCAAAATCATGAGTAGAAATCCCTAATTTATACTTTGATTTACACAAATTAAAATCAAAATCAGAGGAAATAATCAAAACACATGCAACCAGATCTGATCTGAAAGAAAACACAATAGATTTCAGAGGAATTACCAGAAGATGTGAGGTTTTTATACAGTGAGATCTCTCAAAGTGGGAAAATCTGGGGGGATTTCGCATGAGAAATTTGGGAAGAACTGACGAAGAAGAAAGAATTAGCTGACGATGAGAGAGAGAGTATTTATACAGAGATAGTTTAGAAGAAGATAGTGATATACTGGTTATACCCGGTGATCACGTCTTAAACTGTGAGATTTTTACCGGTTAATACTGGCTTATGTGGGTCCCTTACTCTTGAAATGTGGGTCTCTTGCTCTTGTGATTACAAGATGGGGATGGGAGTTATTATGGGGTTGTGATATTAGTAGGGAAGATGATAGACTAAGAGCAACTGCAGTGGTGCGATCAAAACCAAAGATCAAAGATTAAAAAAAAAGATTAAATTTTGGGTTTAGTCCGTGTTGTGACGCAACGGTACATGATTAAAATTTCGTCAGGCGGACTTTAAAAATCCGCCCCATTTTTTTTCGTAAAATTTCATCAGGCGGACGTTAAAAGTCCGCCTCATTTTTTGTAACTTTCATCAGGCGGACTTTAAAAGTCCGCCCCATTTTTTTTTGTAAAATTTCATCAGACGGACTTTAAAAGTCCGCCCCATTTTTTGTAAATTTCATGAGGCGGACTTTAAAAGTCCGCCTCATTCTTTTTCTTTTTTATTTAATATGAATTTTCATCGGGCGTAATTTAACTCTCCGCCCGTTAACAAGCGTACTTTAAATTTACGCCCAGCAACAAGCGTACTTTAAATTTACGCCCGACTATATTAGAATTTGGGATTTGGTCGCGACCATATTTGGTCTGGAATTTGATCTTTGGTTGGGATTTGATCTTTACTCCGTCCCACTGTGTTACGATCTCATCCCAAATTTTTGGTTATACTCGCCCACTGTGGATGCTCTAACGGAGAGTTTGTCCCGAAAATCATCCCGATAGGGGATCAGATGGAGAAAAACAAGGCTCTCAGCTTGGGATTAGGAAAATTTGATGTGGGTCCCGCCATTATGTGTTTTGCGGGATTATTTGTCGGGAGCGGGTCTCGGTCCATATATCATTTTCCTATTAGTAGGGAAGATGATAGACTAATCGACAGTTTGTCCCGAGAATCATCCCGGTAGGATATCGGACGGAGAAAAACAAGGCTCTCGGCATTGGGATTAAGAAGGTTTGATGTGGGCCCCGTCATTGTGTGTCTTGCGGTGTTAAGGACTGTCCCAACCTCGACTAGTGGCAGAACAATGATTCAAGTTAGGAGAAAGGACAAAAAAAAAAATTACAGGCAAGAAATAGACCATTGTGAGGATATACAATTTCTGAACTCAGATGGTAAACTACGATAATTTTCTCCCATACCTCATTTGTCGTTGAAAATACCGATGGTGCGTTTTAGGAATGAATGGGAATCTCTTCTTATATGTTCATATGAAACCGTAGAATTTTTATTTTGAAAGAAAATTGACATTTTTAACTGGGGCGGAGCTAGGTTGAGGCATGGGTCGGCGGTTGCCCATCCAGAGTCGACTCACAAACTCAATGTTTTGGTATCCGAGCCTCTAAACCCATTTATTTTTCACTGTGCGCCTTTAGCAAGGTTTTGGTTGACCGTAGAAAAATTTATGATCATGTCCCTAATTTTTTGGTGAGATAAGGTTATACACAGAAAATCTTAATATGGTTTTGCGTAAAAGAAAAAAAAAACATTTATAAGAAAGTTTCGGAAAATCTAGGATTATAGATCAATTCAGTAGGTTAGGAGACAGATTTTTTTTTCATGACTGCTAAGAAAAAATTCAGGAGTAATATAAGGTTTTAGAATGTTTTTTTAAACATTTTGGGACAACGGCCACTACTAACACCATTTGCCTACATCAGGACATTCTCAATCTCACACCTAACACTATATCTACTCTGAAAATGAAAATCTCATTGTTATTCTTGATATCTTGGAAATCAAGAATATTTAGTTTAGTATGACAGGAGACAAAGCTTCATGTCCTAATGGTTTTCCTCATGATATCTTCTAAGCCAACTGGAATGTTGTGTAGGAGGGCATTGTGCAAATGCTTCAAAAAAAATTTAATTCTGGTTTCATTCTCAAAGAAATGGACTCCCTTTCATTTCTCTCGTACCCAGAATTAACTCCCCTGTACCTCCTCTCATTATAGACCCATATTATTGTGTAACACCACATATAAAAACTACTTTCTTAAAGAGTCAAACCTTTACTCCCAGAACTTTCTCTCAATTTCAATTTGTATTCACTCATGGTATTCATATTTGTGACAACATTCCACACAATGTAGTCGATTTCGGCCATCTCGGCCGAAATTCCGGCCGAAATTCCGTTTTCGGACCAAAGAAAACTGAAATGCAACTTTCCGCCGAGACGGAAAGTATCCGAGAAACAACCGAAATTCCGGCCGAGATTGGAGAGTGGAAGTGGAATTCCGGGCCGAGATTGGAGAGTGGAAGCGGATACAGGGAGATAGAAAAGAAATTGTCGGAGTTAACATCAAGTTCTCTGACCGTCAGAGAAAGAAAAAAAAACAGAAACGGATCGAGAGAGAAGAAAAAAGAGAGGGAGTTAGATCGAGAGAGGAAGATATCCAGCAAGAGAGGTAGATATAGATCGATATAGAGAGTTTGGTTGGGTGCTAGACAAAGAGATTCAAGGATTTAGATTGAGATATGGAGCTGTTTTGATTTTGGTCAGAGAAGATTAGGTTTTCAATCAGAAAACAAGTAAGTAATCCAAACCCTTTCTTTATTTTTGTTAAAATTGACTGATGCATGATGTTTTTATTGATTATAATCGAAGTTGAGATGATTGTTGTTCTGAAATTTAGGGTTTATGTAATTAGGATTTATCTGAAATTGGGTATTGTTTTTCAGAAATTAGGATGTTGTTATTATTATATCTGGATTCATTTTGTAATATTATAGCTTAGACTTGTTGCCATTGCCAAACAACACAGTAGTAGTAAGTCAGAGACAAGTAAAAAAGAAGTAAAAAGAGAAGAACATCTTTTTCTCTTCACTGTCTGTGTATGATCATATGTTGTTTCAGAATATTTCCTCGTTTCATATGTAAGAAACTGCCAATGTGCACCATTCTTACTAGTGGGGCTCTTAGAAGATTTGCAAAGATCATTCTAACTCTAAGAATAAGATATCATACCTAGACATGATCTTGACTATCCAGCCCCATTGTGTTCCCATTTCACTTTCAGTTTCTGAAAAAAATAATTGGAAACAGCGAGGGCACTAAATGTAGTTAGAAGTTAGAACTCTCTTATCTACATAAAATCTTAGCAGCTACCTGGTGAATATGATACTGTTGGATGTAAACCATCCGTGATTTTCGTAAAAACAATTACTGCAAAACTTCTGGATACAGTCCTGGTAATTGATAGACAGAGATCCAATATGGTGCTACTTAGCTTACTAGTTACTGTTTTCTGTATATCACTAGTAACTACTTCAAGCATTCAAGAAATAAACCAAATTTTGCATTTGCTAAATACATCCGGGTTGTGATCTGCGTCTAGTGCCATGCTCAGTTTTAAAGTAACCCCGAAAACGGGCATTTAATGTATCTTCTCCGCCAGAACATCACGAGGCACATCTTCAAAAGCCACCTTGGTCTCGAGCAGAGCAAGAGTGCAAATCAGAACAGTGTCTCCTTGCCAGGTACACCTGCACACTAAATGCAATATCTGGGTGCTCACTTTTAATTGCCTTTGTACTAATTTCTCTTTTAAGTAACATTTTATATATGTTCTGGATTAATTAGTTAAGTTTGAAGTGTTTCCATTTTTGTGTTTTTTTTTTGTTCGTTTTTGTTAGATTGATCGTATTTCATTATATCATAAGATTCATAACATATGTAGAAATTATATATATAAGTTGGAACCGAGATTACACCGAGATTTGAAAACGGAATCTCCCCGAGACAACGTTGTACCAGTGTCTCGCTCGGGACCGAGACAAACCAGAATCCGAGATCGACTACATTGATTCCACAATAGATAAACTCATCCACTGCATGAACTTCAATGGAGGCAAAAAAATGAGAAAATGGAGTTATGAAAATAAAAATTTACATGGCCAAGGTTTTTGATATAGTAAACTGGAAATTTCTTCCGCCATCATGGCTCATATGATATTTAGTGAAAAGTGGGGCTATTTTATACATCAACGCATATCCACTACCAACCTGGTTGTGTTGATTCATGGGGAAGTCCTTGGGAAGTTCTCAACCCCTCCAGAGGGCTAAGACAAGGAGGCCCTTTATCTCCCTATCTCTTTATCTTTTGTATGGAAGTTCTTTCTAGGTTATGAGCCAGTACTGAACAATTTGGTTTAATTCATGGTACTTAAATCTACTCTAGAGCTCCCCCAATAAGTCGTCTGTTGTTTGCGGATGATTGCATGGTCTTCTGCAAAGACAATATAAAGTAATGTAAAAATCTGGTGAATGTCTTGAACCAATTCAGCTCTGCCTCTAGCATATGATAAATTTTTCTAAGTCTGGTATTTTCTTCAGTAAAAACACTGTTCCTACCACTACTGACAGTATAAGCTCCTTCATGAAAGTCCAAATGATTGATACCAATGATAAACATCTGGGATATCCTCTTTTCACTAAACAAAAAAAAATCGGGCTTTTTAGCCTTGCATTGATAAACTCAAACTCAAATTAGTTGGTTGGAAAAGCAAGACTCTCTCACCAGCTGCCAGAGCCATTATGATAACAAGTGCTACTTCTTATTTAATTACTTACCAGATGAATTTTTTCAAACTGCCTAAGATGACCAGCAAAAATCTGAACTAACTTTAAATTGATTTTTGTTTGGATCAAATATCTAGAAAAAACTAAACGACTCTACTACATTCCCTGAGATTCTATCTGCAAACCAAAGGAATCGGGAGGTTTTGGCTTCAGAAATATGAAATTCATTAACACTGCTAGGATCATAAAAATTGAAGGTCAAAATGTCATAAAATTGAACACTCAAGCTAAAAGAAATGATTCCTGGGTCCGGAAGGGTATTATAGAAGGTGCAGAAAACATATAAAATTATCATTAAAGGAAGTCGGAAGTGACCATAAAGTTCAAATATAGGAGGATAGATGGAATTGGACAAGGATCTCTTCTAGACAAACCCATCCAATGTCTTTTTAATTTGAATTCGGTTAATCAACTCTTCAACAATTTGGGAGAGCGGGATCCTGACATCCTGTCTATATTGTTTTCTCTAGAAGATCAAACAATTATCTATGTTACTCCCTTAATTCTTCAAGAAGAGAATACCATAATATAGAATTTGAATTATAAAGGCGACTTCGCTGTCAAATCTTTGTATTACAAGAAAATTCAAGACAAGTACAAAGATGATACCCCTAATGCTATCCGGAAAGATATCTGGAAACTTGATACTTCCGCTCCATCCAAATGCTCATATGGAAATGCGTTCATGGTATACTCCCCGGGAATGCTAAGACTGCAAGTATCCTTAACTATCTTATCTGCAATTTGTGCAAAAGTGCTGAAGAAGACAAATCTCATAACCTGATGTCCTTTGTTTGGTCTCAGTTATTTATTAGGGGCCTGTTAAAGCACTGATCGGTCGTACTCGTAAGCGTTGCTATCTCAAGCTTGTTTGTTTAGGTGATCAAAACTATAAGTCTTGATTTCTATTCTACTTATAACTATGTCTCAGACTAGGGTAGAATGTGTAGTTGAGATTTAGACTTCACGGCGTTCATCGATTGAAGACGAAGATATACTGAGGAGAGCTTGGAGGAACTTCATCAACAAAAGGTATGTGGAGACTAAAACTTATCTATCACTCAGAAGTCTATTATATTCTATCTCCTATTGAGACTAAGTCGTATAGCTATATAGACTTTCACATTATACATATTTGATATTTCGAGCTGAGTTTAATTTGCTTATATATTTCTCGAAATATGTGTTGGAAGATTTTTTCTTTATCTACATTCATCATTATTCTTGGCGAGTTTAGTTGGAAACAATTTATTTGTTGGAAACTAAATAATGAGTCAAAAGATGATCATGTGAAAATTTCCTTGAAACATCATACATGATTTGTGTGAGCCAGTCATTTTATGTCGACTCAGAATATTTCGTATTGATCATTAGATCACTTGAAAATTACTTATAAGCTAATAGTTTGTGTGAGATAGTTATTGTCATCTTCTAAGGATGTTTTAATGATTTAAATGGGAGTTTAGAACAATTAACTATTGTCTGGATATAACACAGTATGCATGCCAGTGTGAAAACTGTTGTAGTATGATTCATGTCCGGGAACCAAGTTTACCAGTATGCGAACGGTTTAAACTGTTAAATTCCGGGAACCAAGTATAGATACCAGTATGTGAACGGTTTTACATGAGTTAGATCCGGGACTATAATATGCATACCCTATTACGAATTGTCGGACAAGACCAACGTCCGGAAATTAAGTTTGCGTACCCGTTTTCATACTCATGAACAAATATATATATATATAAATTAAGGAATGCAATATTTGAAAACCGTGGCTTAATGTTCATGAATTGATTCTCTTGATTGATTTTGTTTCAATCGTGTCTTGTATACTTCTACGAGAATATAAACAATTGAACAACTCTATGAGTAACACAATTAGATTCATTTGATTATCATTTTATCTAGAAGTGTTATATGAATGTGGTTAATAGAAAAGTGTTCATATGACTAACTTCGGTTAACTATTGTTGAGCCAACTTAATAAACACGTTTAGGTACGGTTACCCATATCTAAATCAAGGTACATTTCATTTGTGTCAAACAAGACAAGACCATCTAACAATGGAGAGATATTGCTTTGGTTTTAAGCAAACTTAGCTTGAATCTTAAATCAGGATTTCATCTAACGGTGAATATTTATTGCTTTGTTTCAAAGCTATCAAACCATGATTTGAAGACTATATAAGGGAGAACTCTAGCAACTAGGAAACCTAATCACCACACCTCCTGTGTCATACTTGTTACTTACTAGAGTTGATTCTCCTTTAACATAGGTTTTTCCAAAAACCATTATAGGTTAACGACTTAAAGACTTCATTGGGATTCTGAATCCAGACCCAACTATTTTTTTTGTAGTTGCATGTTCTGATCTTACTTGTTCTATCGTACTGAGTATTATCTTCTATAAGATTGGCTCGAGATTTATCTCCGAAAGGTAAGATATAAAAACTAATCACAAAGCTCTTCGTCTCATTTTTGTGATTCCACAATAACTTGTTCTACTACCATATAGTTAATTTATTGTGAGGTGATTGATATTTCTAGGCTGTTCTTCGGGAATATAAGACCGGATTATTAATTGGTTCATTTTCACCTTGTTTATCAAAATACGGAACAAAAACTTCGTAGGTATTTCTGTGAGGACAAATTTATCTATCATAATAGAATTTTCTGTGGGAGAAAGATTTGTTTATCAAGTCTTCGGTTTTGGGTCGTAGCAACTCTTAGTTGTGGGTGAGATTATCTAAGGGAAACAAGTGCGTAGAGTCCTGCTGGGATTCAGAGGCGTAAGGAACGTGAATGTACCTTAATCGGTGTGAGACTTGGTTAGGTCTCAATTACATTCAATTCTGAAGTTAACTTATAGTAGGCTAGTGTCTGTAGCGGCTTAATACAGAGTGGTGGTAAAAACTGGACTAGGTCCCGGGGTTTTATATGCATTTGCGGTTTCCTCGTTAACAAAACTTCTGGTGTCAATGTTATTTCTTTTCCGCATTATATTTGTTTATATAATTGCAATATCACAGGTTGTGCGTAGCTCAATCAATTGGTAAATTCGACCTTTGGTTATTGATTGAAATTGATTGACACTTGAACATTGTTTTTTTATACCGTTCAAGTAATTTCTTATATCAAACAGGCTCATAGATTTTTATATGTTCGATTGCAGATTGTATTGAGAAATTGAGATATAACTCTTGGGTGTTTTTTCCTTGATTGAATTGGACTGTCTAGTTAATTCTCTTGGAATTATATTGGAGTTAGTCCATAGAAATTATCGAACGAAATATTCGGTGTGGTTTTTAGACCCTCCACTTTTTAAATTGGTATTAGAGCAGGCAAACACTTTAAAGACCTCATAATTTGTAGCAATCTGATTCTATGGACAGAAGTTTATCTCAAACTAACGGACATACAAATGTCTTCAAAAGATTGTGATTATGCCAAATGTCTTGGGCTTACCTCAAAGGATAACTCCTTAGTAGATTATTCTGAATCCCGACGTAGAAAGATTGTATTATCATATTATGATAACATTAATTCCCTCTAAAGTGACACTATGTCAGAATCTGAGATGAAGCTCACCAGAACCTTAGAAAAGGCTGTCGAGATTTTTGATGTTCAAGTATCTAAAGCTAGTTCTCTTCAAAAAAAAATTGCTTTGCTTACTGATGAACTTGAGAAGTCTCTTGATAGAGAACGTGAAACTCTATAGAATTATTGAGTCCTTTTTTAACAATATCGAAAATTTTGTTCCAGAAACTACTCTACAGCGTGAAAATATTAGTATGCTTGAAGATACTGTTAAAGAAGACTCAATTAGATAAGAACGTTTGATCAAAACTCATTTATCATAATTGAACAATTTTTTGTGTTGAAAAAGAGAAACTTGTTGTATCTCTTTTACTAGACCAGGAACAGTATGATTCCTTGAAAAGGGAAAACTCTGCTTTAGTGAGTAAGTCTTCATCTATACCTGTTTCTAATACTCACGTGGTATTACCTGGCATGGAGAAAAGTACTCCTAAGGGATTGTTTGCTAAGAAACTTTTGGGTGACTTGCAAATTTCCGAATAGACTATGAGACTAAAAAAGGATCCTTCCGATGTTTCTTGTCCACGAACCTGTTCATCCTGTGGGAAAAGAAATCATCTTGCATTAGACTGTTTTGCTAAAAAGAAACATATTTTTGATCTTCAAAATATACTTCTTTTTATTGTCAACAGAGTAAATTGTCTAACGACATCTACAATGTATTTCATTCCCGTAGAAAACCATAATTCTCATAAAATAGGTTTCCATGGTCACTCTTCTAGAAATATCTACAGGAATCGTGTCACTCATGTATGTGCAAATCCCTTTGCTACAAATATACACATTCCCAGTGTTTATGAGAATAAGCCTGGTAGACCTAAGTCTAGGAGATTCAAGTCTCACAATTCTGATCCTCTGGAACCAATCTCTAAAGGTCCTAGACTTAATCCACATAAAAATCCTTATGTTGGATATTCACAAAGTTTTATGTCTAATTCTCCTGGAATAAGATATAACCGAAGGAAGGTAAGGAATACACCGCACAAACGCTCAGAAGATATTTACAACTCTTCCCTCAATATTCATAGTGGGATTACTTCTCACTCTACTACCTAAGTAGGTAATTTCATCCTTGTATCTAACTTGAGAGTTATAAGGATGATATTTGAAGGATGCTCAAGTTTGTTGTATGTATCGTCTGATCGAATAGTTTATGTTAATATAGTTTTCTCCATTTACAAGTTGAGTCATGTCTTGACTCCTAGTAACTAATGTATCTTTGTCTGTGTGCTCTAAGTTAAAGAATCTTCTAAATTATTGAGCCATGAAAATATATAAGATATTTTAAAACAAAGTGTACCTCCTTATTTTGGATCTTTTAGGATCCATTAACTTTATGTATCTGGTCCACGATTGTACGTGTCTTCTTCTTGAGTGCTTAGGGTTTTACTTAACAAGGGTTACTTCTCTTGTTCTCGAACATATATATAGAGTTCATTTCATCCTGTATAATAATAAAAATTATGGAGAACTCTTCAAGATCTCAGGAAATCGTGAATCTTGATTTGGAAGAAGACATTAAAGGATGCAGTTCGGTTCAAGAAATTGTCTTGAAAAAGATGATTGCAAGGAAAGAGTACAACTCCTGTATTGGTGAATCTGTCAAGGATTTAATTCTTTTTCAGAATGACTCAAAGGTCGAATTTGCAAACCTTAAACTCCAAATAAATCAGCTTATTGATGGTCATATCAAAATCCTTGCAAATCAAAAGGTCTTGATACGGAACCAGAAGAAACTCATCTCTAATTGCATCAAAGCCAGGAAACTTGCTCGCATCGTTGATCGAAAGGTGAATGTCCTAACTCATGAACATGGAGTTTTTACGGTCAAAAGGATCAAGGATATCGATAATACCTTTTATGATGGATTCATGGAAAGTTATGATATTATCAAAGAAGTCTGATCTTTTTATTTTGTCTATGAAACTTCTTATGAGAATTTATTCTTGTGCTTTAAGAAGGATAACTAGGTTTTGGAATAACAAATATTGTGATTACACATAACTATTGCCAACGATTTTCATCTTGCAATGTTTTAGATTTATTTATTCAAATTCTAAGTTATTTGGAAGATGATTTTGCAGTATTAATCTTTATGGTTTTATATGTTGCAAATATTTTATGGGATATGTGTGTTTATATCCGTGAACTATGATTATCTCATATATGTCAAAAGTTAAGTCTATCATGTCTTTATGAAAATATTGATAAAAGATAAAATGAACTTTTGAATATTCCACAGTGTTGATATTTCCCTGATCCACTTCTATGTGAATGTACTGTATGGCTCCGTAAGTTTTCTTATGTTGAGCATTTTCAATTAAATTAATCATTAAGGTTCTCTTGTGATTATTTTATTTGAGTTTTCTGGACTTAAATTCATGTATCATGTGATTTTTTAATGTCCAAAGAAATCCTTCATTTCTCGTAAAAGTAAGTTCGCTCTTGTTGTTCTTTCGGGAATGACATTTTATGGGAGAGAATTATTAATTGAACTTTTTCTTAATTGCCAAATTTTTGTGGGGAGTGCGGCTGTGGAATATTGTAGGAGTTTTCTTGTATCTTTATAAACTCCTTGATGAATACACTAAGTTTCTACTATGTGAAATCATTGAAACCAAGTTGATATGTTTTCTTTTAGTCATGAAGTGTCTCTATGAGAATTTCATCATGATCCCGTTAGTTTTCTTACCTTTGCGAATTTATATTGACAAAACGGGGGAGAATTATTTTGTAGTTCACAATATATACATATGGTTTACGGATCATTATATAAAGGGGATTGGTTTTCATTGTGAGATGAAGTATTGACTAAGGGGATTGATACATATCACCATAGTATTATTGTCAACGTTGTGATACAACTGAACTTTGATGTTGTGTAATAATACTATGACACTTTATACCAATACTTGAGAACATTTATTTTCTTATTGTTATGGCTACGGATCTTCAACAACAAAGATGCTGATTTGAACACGTTCAGAATCACTGGAGTACTTGGACTGACGAAGAATTCAAGGAATGTTGAAGAACCAAGAAAATCAAGCATGTTGGATGAGAATCTACAAAGTTTATTTATTTTTTAATCCATATGTATTGGTAGTTTTGCCACTAAAATTGACAAAGGGGAGATTTTTAGAGCACTGCTCGGTCGAACTCGCAAGCGTTTATATCCCAAGCTTGTTTGTCAAGTTTAGGTAATCCAAACTATAAGTCTTGATTTCTAGTCTACTCGTAGCTATGTCTCGGAGTGGGATAAAATGTGTATTTGAGCTTTAGACTTCACGACGTTCATCGATTGAAGTCGAAGATCTACTGAGGAGAGCTTGGAGGAACTTAATCAACAAAAGGTATGTGGAAACTAAATCTTATCTATCACTCAGAACTCTATTTTATTCTATCTCCTATTGAGACTAAGTCGTGTAGCTATATAGACTTTCACATTATTCACCTTTGATATTTCGAGCTGAGTTTAACTCGCTTATATCTTTCTCGAAATATGTGTTGGAAGATTTTTGTTTTAGCTACATCCATCATTATTCTTGACGAGTTTAGTGGAAAATATTTTATTTATTGGAAACTAAATAATGAGTCAAAATATGATCATGTGAAAATTGCCTTGAAACATCTTAATTACATGATTTGTGTGAGACAGTCATTTGATGTCGACTCGGAATGTTTCGTATTGATCGTTCGATCATTTGAAAATTACTTATAAGATAATAGTTTGTGTGAGACAGCTATTGTCGTCTTCTAAGGATGTTTCAACGATTGAAATGGGAGTTTAGAACAATTAACCATTGTCTGGATATAGCACAGTATGCATACCGGTATGCAAACTGTTGTAGTATGATTCAGGTCCGGGAACCAAGTTTGCATACTAATATACGAACGGTTTTAACTGTTGAAATCCGGGAACCAAGTAGGCGAACGGTTTTACCTAAGTTAGGTCCGGGACGACAGTATGAATATCCGTTTGCAAACTGTCAGACAAGACCAATGTCTGGAACTTAAGTTTGCGTACCCGTTTACAAACTAAGTTGGTTTAAATTTTGTAATCGGTTAAGTATGATTTCATACTCATGAAAAAATACATATATAAATTAAGGAATGCAATCTTTGTAAACCGTGGCTTAATGTTCATGAATTGATTCTCTTGAATCAATCCGATTTTGTTTCAATTGTGTCTTGTATACTTCTATGATAATATAAACAATTGAACAACTTTATGAGTAACACAATTAGATTCATTTGATTATCATTTTATCTAGAAGTGTTAGATGAATGTGGTTAATTGGAAAAGTGTTCATATGGCTAACTTCGGTTAACTATTGTTGAGCCAACTCAATATACACGTTTAGGTACGGTTACCCATATCTAAATCAAGGTATATTTAATTTGTGTGTTAAAAGATAAGACCATCTAACGGTGGAGATATATCGCTTTGATTTTAAGCAAACTTAGCTTGAATCTTAAATCAGGATTCCATCTAACGGTGAATATTGATTGCTTTGTTTCAAAGCTATCAAACCCTGATTTGAAGACTATATAGAGAGAACTCTAGCAACCGGGAAACCTAATCACCACACCTCTTGTGAGATACTAGTTGCGTACAAGAGTCGATTCTCCTTTAACCTAGGTGAAAAAGCGGGGGTCTAACAACCACACCCAATATTTCGTTTAGAAAATCTGTATGGACTAACTCCAATATGATTCCAAGACAATCAACTAGACAGTCAGACTCAATCAAGGAAAATATATCTAAGAGTTATATCTCAATTTCTCAAATAAATCTGCAATCACACATATAGGAATCTGTGAGCCAGATCAATAAGAGAAATAACTTGGATGTTATCAAAGGTTGGATTTACCAATTGATTGAACTACGCACAACCGGTGATATTTAAATTATATAGAAAATATAATGTGGAAAAGAAATAACACAGAGACCAGAAGTTTTGTTAACGAGGAAACCACGAATGCAGAAAAACCTCGGGACCTAGTCCAGATTTGAACACCACACTGTATTAAGCCGCTATTGACTCTAGACTACTACAAGTTAACTTCGGATTGGAATGTAGTTGAGCCCTAACCAATCTCACACTGATTAAGGTACATTCGCGTTCCTTACGCCTCTGAATCCCAGCAGGACTCTACACACTTGATTCCCTTAGGTGATCTCACCAACAACTAAGAGTTTCTACGACCCAAAATCGAAGACTTGATAAACAAATTTGTCTCACACAAAAAAGTCTATTAGAATAGATAAATCTGTCTCCCACAGAAGTACCTACGAAGTTTTTTTTCCGTCTTTTGATAAAACAAGGTGAACAAGAACCAATTTATAATCCAGTCTTATATTCCCGAAGAACAGCCTAGAAATATCAATCACGTCACAATAACTTAACTATATGGTAGTTAAACAAGTTATTGTGGAATCACAAAGAATGAGACGGAGAGCTTTGTGATTACTTTTAATATCTTACCTATCGGAGATAAATCTCGAGCATTTCTTAGAGAAGATAGTACTCAATATGATAGAACAAAGTAAGAACAGAACACGCAACTACATAGAAATAGTTGGGTTTGGATTTAGAATCCCAATGAAGTCTTTAAACCGTTAACATATAATGGTTTTATGAAAAACCTAGGGTTAAAGGAGAATTGACTCTAGTCGCAAGTATCAACAGCAAGTGTGGGGATTAGGTTTCCCGGTTGCTAGAGTTCTCCCTTATATATTCTTCAAATCAGGGTTTGAAATCAATGTTACCTTGGTAACAAAGCATTCAATATTCACCGTTATATGAAACCTGATTTAAGATTCAAGCTAATATATTTCCACCGTTAGATGGCCTTTAGCTTGTTACACACAAATGAAATATACCTTCATTTAGATATGGGTAACCGTACCTAAACGTGTATATTGAGTTGGGTCTATAACAGTTAACTGAAGTTTTCCATATGAACAATTTCCTCTTAACCTAGTTCATCTTAAAACTTCTAGATCAATTGATAATCGATCAACTGAATATAATTGTGTTACTCATAAAGTTGTTCAATTTTTTATATTCTCATTGAAGTATACAAGACACAATTGAAGCAAAATCAGATTGATTCAAAAAGGGATCATTTCATGAACATTTTAGCCACGGTTTGCAAAGATTGCATTCCTTATTTTATAAACGTATTTGTTCATGAGTATGAAATCATACTTAAACGATTTAAGAACTTGAACCACTTAAGTTTGCAAAAGGTTTCATGAAGTTAAGTTTCGGACATTGGTCACAAGCCGACGGTTTGCAAACGGGTACGCAAACTTTATCTCCGGACATAATTCAGTTGAAACCATTTGCGAATGGGTACGCAAACTTGGTTCCAGGAATTCAACAGTTAAATCAGTTTGCGAACGGGTATGCAAACTTAAGTACCTGACTTAAACAATTGAATAAGTTTGCGAACGGGTATGCAAACTTCTGGTCCCGAATTCTGTCAAAATAGTTCGTACACTAAGTACACAAACCTTAATGTATCCAGACATAGGTTTTAGCTCTTAACTCCCCTTTCAATCATTGAACCATTCTTAGAATACGACAATAGCTGTCTCACACAAAGTCACAAACTATTAGCTTATAAGCAATTTTCAAGTGATTGAATGATCAATCTGAAACATTCCGAGCCTACATCAAATGACTGTCTCACACAAATCATGTAAGATGTTACCAGGTAATTTTCACATGATCATATTTTGATTTTCGTCAAGAATAATGGTGAACGTGGTTAAAGCAAAAATCTTATCAACTCATATTTTGAGAAAGATATAAGCGAGTTAAACTCAGATCGAAATATCAAATGTGTATAATGTAAAGTCTATATAGCTATATGACTTTTGTCTCAATAATAGATAGAATAAAATATACTTCTGATTGATAGATGAGTTCAAGTCTCCACATACCTTTTGTTGATGAAGTTCCACAAGTTCCCTTGAGTAGTTCTTCATCTTCAATCGATGAACGTCGTGAAGTCTAAATCTCAACTATACATTCTATCCTAATCTGAGACATAGATATAAGTAGACTAGAAATCAATACTTATAGTTTTAGAAACTAAAATTGACAAACAAGCTTGAGATAGCAACACTTGCGAGTTCTACCGAGCAGTGCTCTAATACTAGGTTTTTCCTAAAACCATTATAGGTTAACAACTTAAAGACTTCATTGGGATTCTGAAGCCAGACCCAACTATTTTCTCTGTAGTTGTGTGTTCTAATCTTACTTGTACTATAGTATTGAGTACTATCTTCTCTAAGATTGACTCGAGATTTATCTCCGATAGGTAAGATATAAAAAATAATCACAAAGCTCTTCGTCTCATTCTTTGTGATTCCAGAATATAACTTATCCTACTACCATATAATTAAGTTATTGTGAGGTGATTGATATTTATAGGCTGTTCTTCGGGAATGTAAGACCGGATTATCAATTGGTTCTTGTTCACCTTAATTTATCAAAAGACGGAACAAAAACTTCGTAGGTATTTCTGTGGGAGACAGATTTTTCTATCAGAATAAACTTTTCTGTGGGAGACAACTTTGTTTATCAAGTCCTCGACTTTGGGTCGTAGCAACTCTTAGCCGTGGGTTAGATCATCTAAGGGAATCATGTGCATAGTGTCCTGCTGGGATTCAGAGGCGTAAGGAATGCGACTGTAACTTAATCGGTGTGAAACTTGGTTAGTGCTCAACTACATTCCAGTCTGGAGTTAACTTGCAGTAGGCTAGTGTCTGTAGCGGCTTAATACAGTGTGGTGATCAAATATGGACTAGGTCCCGGGGTTTTTATGCATTTACGGTTTCCTCGTTAACAAAACTTTTGGCGTATGTGTTATTTCTTTTCCGCATTATATTTGTTTATAATTGAAATATCACAGGTTGTGCGTAGTTCAATCAATTGGTAAATCCGACCTTTGGTTATTGATTGAAATTAATTGACACTTGAACATTGGTTTTTGATAGCGTTCAAATTATTTATCATATCAATCAGTCTCACAGATTTCTATCTGTTCGATTGCAAATTGTATTGAGAAATTGAGATGTAACTCTTGGATGTTTTTCCTTGATTGAGTCTGACAGTCTAGTTGATTCTCTTTGAATTATATTGAAGTTAGTCCATACAGATTGCCGAACGAAACATTGGGTGTGGTTGCTAGACCCCCGCTTTTTCAGGGTCGTCAAGTATTTGGAGGGTCTATCTCTTTTCTGGAATGGCTCAACACATATTTTCTCTAAATGAACCCTTTCACGAGATGGGTCCCCGTCAAATCCACTACTTGTTGGTTCATAAGGAAAGCTAGGTGTGACTTAATATTCAGGAAAATCTCCTCATCGGCTGAGATTAATGCCAATAACATCAGACAACACCTTTGTTCTTTTGACGGAATCATGGATAATCAAAGTCATATTCTAATCTCCACTAACAAAAGAATAATCAAGACAGTTGAAAAGGGATTACAAACATCACAAGGAGAAAGTTGGGTAACTATTAACGTAAGCTCAATGGACTCTGTTTCAAACATGGAAATAATGTTATTTCTTTCGTATCAAACTGTGTGGGAGTGAGGAGCTTCACAGACTATGGTGGTAGTAGAAACTGAGCAAGAAGGGAGCTGATCTAGCATTCAGTGGGCTAAAGAATTACAGAAATCCAACATAGATTTTCATGACGAGGATGAGGCAACCCTGGAAGAAACAATGGAGGTTTGCCAAAACGAAGTGCAAGACAGATTCAACCTGGGAAATTTTAAAGAAATTACTTTTGTGCTAGGTAATCTAGTCAAGGTCCAACAAAACTAGAACTCTATTATGGTAAATTTTGCGAACTTAGCTGCCAACAACAACACTCTGGGAAACTTTAATTGGAAGGGTCCAAATTTGATGCACTTTGCAATCCGTAGGCATCATTAGTCATGTTAATATAAAACCTCAAATCAGCTAGGAGGTTCTGTAAAAACCAAGTTGCTCGTAAAATAAGACTTGCCAGCCTCAACCTAAATAAAAACCTTCTTATCAAACAAAACCTATTTTGAGGCATATACCTAATGATGCCAAAATAAGGTCACTAGGTAAAAAAACTCATCAATTCTTATCTACCCATTTTTGATAATGGTATTACTATCCTAATTTGATTAGATTTAATGATAATGATTAATTAGGAATATTAAGGATTCATTATAATTAAATTATTAATGGTAAATTAGTGGAGAAATCTGATTTATGTGCGAGAGTTGGAGGTTTTTGAGAGGAATAAGAAGAAGTGAGAAACAAAACTTGGGTTTTGAGATTTCAGTGATCAGAAGTGACTAAAATGTGTGATTCAAATCAGATTCACAAGTATACTTGTAAACGATGTTTGATCTCCATTATTTAGGTTGAATTCTTAAAATAAAAATGAATTATTACAACCTAGATCTACTAACCATGTGAATGGTTCGGCTGATAACTTGTCAGCCGAACCTATGTTTTTTGAAAATATACATAGGTTCGGCTGACAAGTTATCAGCCGAACCTAGGGTGTTTTTCGTATATGAAGAACACCCAGAGGTTCGGCTGATAACTTGTCAGCCGATCCTAGGTATATTTTCAAAAAACATAGGTTCGGCTGACAAGTTATAAGCCGAACCTCACTCTGTAACTGACGAATTTATGTTCGGGTGACAAGTTATCAGCCGAACTTCACTTTGTAACTGACGAATATCGGTTCGGATGATTCGAATAAAAAATTGAACAACCGAACTAAGTGTGTTTTTTAATAAAGTGAAGTTCGATCGACTATCATTTTCATGATTAATTATCAGCTGAACTGTTCTTATGAGGCATAAAAAAAAACGAAGAACAAAGATCTAGGTTCCAATATGCGAATCTGAAGTTAAACGTCTTTGCAAAACACTTCACACAACTCATTTATACTTGTGGTTTTATTCAGTGATCAAATATTTATGACTCAACAATTAATCACCGACGATAATTAAAATCAAAATGATTTGATTAATGATTAAATTAGGTTAGGAATGAAAATGATTTTGGATTTTGGTTAGTTCAGATTTATATTTTAAATTTAAGTGAAGGGTTTTAAGTAATCTAAATTAATTAACGGTTCGCGGGTTATAACCCCTAGTGATACAAAAACCCCAAATATCATAAACTGTCTAAACTACCCTTCTAGTATTTAAATCACCCCAACAAAAACAAAAATCAACCCCACTTTTAAATATACTATCACCACCACCAACAACAGCGCCACCGCCGACCACCACCGTTGTCAACCACCACCGTCGTCACCCACCACCGCGGTCGTTGTCGTCCACCGCCGCCGCCGCCACCACTGCCGCCAACTACCATTGCATCACCGCCGCCAACCACCACCGCCGACCACCACCGCCAA
>NC_039365.1:7735727-7822432 GCF_003573695.1 Papaver somniferum | reverse complement strand
CGACCACCTCCGCCACCACCACCGTCGGCCACCACCGTCGTCCACCACCGCCGCCGACAACCGCCGTCGTCGCCACCTCTGACCACCGCCGCCGCCGCCGCCTCCGATTACCGCCGCCACCGATATTGAGAAATTGCATCACCACCGCTACCAGTCAGCACCACCGCCAACACCCGCCGCACCGCCACCAGCACCACGACCGCCCACCACCACCCAAAAAAATAGATGAAACCAATTTTGGTTTCATCATAAATATGATGAAACCGATTTTGGTTTCATCATAAATACGATGAAACCGATTTTGGTTTCATCTTGGTTTCGTGAGAATTCACCTGCAAGAAGAATTATAAGAGGTATTATACATGTTCATGGATAGAAATACATCGTTGAAATACGATAAAACCGATTTTGGTTTCATCATAAATAAGATGAAACCATAATTGGTTTCATCACACTAACAGCTGTCATTTCAGTTCCTGCAACTTCATTTTCTCTCGGCAATAGCGGCATCTCCCTTCAGTTCAGGTGCAAATGTGCACTATTGCTCCATATCCTCTTCAATCCATTGCCACCAACAAACCAACTTCTGTGTCTTCTAGGTGCAACATCCGCAACCGAAATCTTCCATTCTCTTCAGCACGAACTCATCAGCACCATCAGTTCTTACCTGCAACACCTTCATTACATTGCAGAGTCTTACTGCGTTACAGCAGCTCGGTAACAAAAATACTGCTTCCTTGATGCTCAGACACCAGAAAAAATTCCACCAGCATCATATTAGCTTCCCTGCCTTTCTCTTTTGTTTACAATTCCATCAGCACACGACCTTGTTTTCTTATTTCATGGCTCAGTCTTGTACTCAAAATCTCAATTGCAAGCAACCCCAACACATCACCATCTTTATCTAGTTATCATGACCACAACCACCTGTAACACGGCTAGCTCAGTCACCACCAATGCTGCAACTGCACAATCCTGCACTTGAGCTAACACCACCTGCACTAGTCACTGCACATGCATCTACTCCCTTGTTGATCCTTCCGTTAATCAGCTGAACCCAAATCAAACCATCCATCTTGCATCTCAGCTCAGAGAGATCTTAACTCTTCCCATGTCCAACTCTTTCACTGAATTTCACTAATCTATAGCGGAAACCCTCGTTTCTCCTTATACTCTGGCCTGAACAGTAAGCGACAAAACCCCAATCACATACCAATGTTGTAACTGCCATTATCACTGCTTACATCATAAGCTTCTCTGCAAATTCAGCTCGACTTCTTGCACATTCTCTACAACAACAACATATCACCAGCTTCATTCCTTCTCTACATTGCAGCAACGCCAACTCATTCAGCTGACCTGCAATCACTGCCATCACTTGAACCTCTTTCCCTGCATTGCACTTCTGTTGCAACAACAACAACACTGCCTCTCGTACTCTCCTGTAACTTCTGCTGCACTTCTTTACTGCCTTCTCCAGCAAATTCTGTCCTTCCTCGGCTTCCGAGATCATCCTAAAACCACTTCCTGCAACCCTTTCATTTAAGCAACAACAACTGCTCCTATCATACTCCATTTCCTTCCATCTGCGAGTTGGTATTGAACACCACAGACCCAATCAACCACATCAGCAACCTGAACCCTTTGAGTCAAACACACAACATATCAACAGAATAAACAACCAACACTCCATAGATCAACAGATTTCCCATAACTGGTGGATCCAAGTAAAAGTTCAGGAGGCCGATACCATAAAGTAACAACTCGACTAGTTAATGGTTGAATGTGCCCGACACTAACAAAAATTTTCAGGCCAAAATCAGCTATCTTCAGAGCTCCATCATCACTAACAAGAAGGTTGGATCCCTTGATATCTTTGTGCATTATACCTCTTGAATGACAGTGTTCAAGGCCAGATAGTAGTTGATGCATATAGCATTTAACCTACACAACATGAACAAATCAAACCCTTTAACATTGGTAATTCCCGAATACTAGAACACACATCCAGAGTTCCATATATACGAACCTGTGATTCACTGAACTTGATGTCAGGACAAGATGATAAACCAGCAATATCATGTTCCGTGTACTCGAAAACAAGATATACACTAGTTGACAGTCTAGAAGTAATTAGTCCCTCCAGTTTGCGGAGAATCATTATTTCCCGCGACATAAATCTCACACTTTCTGGCTCAAATTTATCGAACCGAACTTTCTTTAAGGAAAATATCCTCCCAGTTGCAAGCTCTCGTGCTCAGAAAACACTGTTGTATGTACCTTGTCCAATCTAAAGATACAGTCAGAAAATTGCAGTATTCACATAATTGCAGCACATGAACAAATACAAAAATACCTTGTCGACGTACTAATCCACTTCAACATTCCGATGTATAACGACACAAATTAGACCAGAAATGAGCAATTCAAGAACAATAAAAAAATCGTAGCAAAATAACAAAAGAAGAAGAAAAACCCTTACCTTTTCCAATTTCTCGAAACTTTCAGCACGAAGAGGAATCCAACCATGAATAGCTTCACGAGCAACAACACTAATCCAAGAAGGCCAACCAACAACAACTTGTTTACCAAACCCAACAGGTCTTCTGAGATTAACATCACCAATTTCTTGTTTGATTCTGCTCTTATCGACAGACCCAATTCCCTTCCTGTTCTTCGTTTGGAGATTCAAATCGAAACCCTGATTTCATCAATTTCTTCTTCATCTCTGAGATTAACAGCAACAGGTCTTCTTAAACAGCACCAAACCCAACTCTCCATCTGTCTTTATCTGTATTCTTGAATCAAATGCAGCCACAGCTCAGCATCAGAACATAAACCCTAATTTCTTCATTGTTTCTCGATCTCAATAAATTCTAGCAACAATTTTTTGCTGATTCTTCCTCTCTACGCTCTATGAACATCATCTCAAATCTTATTTTCTTCTCAATTTCTCAATCAGCGTCTCGATCTGGTCTCTCGGATTTAACAGCAGCGGCTGCTGCTTTCTCTTTCTTTTCTCAGTTTTAGGGAAATGAATGAACTAGTGATTGAGAGAAAACGTCTCTCGAATTCTTCATCTCTTGAATCAGCGCTGTTCTTCTCGTGGAGATCCATTGTTGCTGCTGGTGATGAAGGTGGTGGGAGAAGGAGACGGAAGAAAGAAGAAATCAGAGAAGAATAAGAAGAAAAGATAAAAGGGTACATTTGGGTTTTTTTAAAATAAAAAAAGTTAAATTTGCTCATTATCATTTGACTTGGGGTTTTTGTCCCAGTTTTATTTGAAACCGGTTTTTATTTGGTAGAAATAATATGACCGGTTTTTTCTTATCACTAGTTTGTTCACCTAGGGGTTTTGTCACTAGTTTTGATTAATTAATGATAAGTTAGTAATTTACCCATTACTATGACACCCCTTATAAACCCACCCTAGATAGGAAAATGGTTTTGTATGCCTCAAAAAAGGTTTCTATCAAACATGAATCGAGTGCTATTATATACGTAGGAATTACCAATAGGTACCATTATAGTGTTCTTAGTTAGTGGCAGGTCCACCCATTAAAGCCCACTAATCAGAGGTCCATAATAAAGAGAAAACATGAAAATTGACCAAATTTTTTAAGCCCAGGTCCTGTACACGTGCGGGACAAATTGTGCGAAATTTCTAAATACCTAAACTACCCTTCCAATCCTACATATATTAAAGCAGTCTATTTCAAAGTTTCTAAAAAAAAATTCAGCCGATTATTCTTGGGAAAATTCTGCTCTCTTTCTTCTTCTGGATTTGGGACTAGGGTTTCTGAAGATTTCTTCTGCGATTTTTAACAAGTATGTTGCTTAATCTTTTCGTTTTCTTCTTTCTGCTACAGTTTAATGGAGATAGGTTGTGTTCTGTTTTTTTTTTTTATGATTCTTGTTCGTTTTTATTCAGTTATTTGGTTAGATTGTTAAGTTTTTAGTTTATTTTATCTTTCGATTTGATTATCTTTCTGTTTTCTTTTCAAAATCAGTTTTGTTTTCACTTTCAGATCGTATTATCCAGCAGTACATATATGACATACTCATTGTTTCTGCTACAGTTTTTGAATCATTATAAGATTTGAATTTTGGATCATGGAGATCGGTTGTGTTCTGTTTGTTTTTTATGAATCTTGTTCGTATTTATTCAGTTATTTGGTTAGATTGTTAAGTTTTTAGCTTATTTTAGTTCGATTTGATTATATTTCTGTTTTCTTTTCAAAATCAGGTTTGTTTTCACTTTCAGATCGTATTATCCAGCAGTACATATATGACATACTCATTGTTTATGCTCTTGGATTCTGTTTCTTGCATAGATCTTTCACTTTTTTTAGTTTGACCCATCAGTACGTATGTGAAATACCGTATTACGTGCTTCGATTCTGATGTTTCTCCTAGATTCTTAATTATTCTTTGTCATGCAGTTGATTTTTTAGTTCATGAATCTGCAGTACATATATGGCATACTCATAGAAACTGCTCTTAGAATCTGTTTCTTGCATAGATCATGGAGATCGGTTGTGTTCTGTTTGTTTTTTATGAATATTGTTCGTATTTATTCAGTTATTTGGTTAGATTGTTAAGTTTTTAGCTTATTTTAGTTCGATTTGATTATATTTCTGTTTTCTTTTCAAAATCAGGTTTGTTTTCACTTTCAGATCGTATTATCCAGCAGTACATATATGACATACTCATTGTTTATGCTCTTGGATTCTGTTTCTTGCATAGATCTTTCACTTTTTTTAGTTTGACCCATCAGTACGTATGTGAAATACCGTATTACGTGCTTCGATTCTGCTGTTTCTCCTAGATTCTTAATTATTCTTTGTCATGCAGTTGATTTTTTAGTTCATGAATCTGCAATACATATATGGCATACTCATAGAAACTGCTCTTAGAATCTGTTTCTTGCATAGATCTCTCACTTTTTTTAGTTTGACCCATCAGTACGTATGTGAAATACTGTATTTTAATACTGTTACATCTTTGTGACATTTGCAGGTTCAAAACATGTCTGATGCAGAGTGTTCCAATCCAAATACCTACTGCTATGCATACATTTATTATAATCATCATCATTTTGCTCACCTGGTTACTTTTAAGTCTAGTATTGATGACCTGAAATTTCTTATTTGTAAAAACTGGAGAACCTTGAACCCTTCTGAAATTATCATCACTTATGTTGAGAATGGTGTCAAAGTGTCTGTGATTGCTGACTTTGCTGTGTTTTTGCTCCTTTTTTAGTCTTACCCTTCAGTACTTATGTGAAATACTATAATATGTCTTTCGATTCTCTTATTTTTCATAGATCTGTCACCTGTTGTTGTCATACTGTTGATTTGTAGTTCATGAATCTTCAGTACATATATCGCATACTGATAGGAAGTGCTCCTTGTTATGTTTAAGGAGAAGTGAAGTAGATGCAGGCATACAGTGGAGCTGCAATAATGGGTGCTGCTGTACAACAACCCAATCTTTTTACTAAAAGTTCTTCAACTTTTTTTCCCAAGTTGGGTACTACTACTGCGGATAGATTACCTTCTCAAGTTAGGCAGACCCTGAAGTACGTTCAATAATTGATAGTGAGAAGAATCGCAAGTTTAACATCTTGGAGCTCATTGCTTCAGAGAATTTTACATCTCGCGCAGTGATGGAAGCTGTGGGTTCTTGTCTCACAAAAAAGTATTCAGAAGGGCTTTCTGGTAAAAGGTAAAGATGGTGCTTAATGTTGTATTTTTTCCCTGTATTTGTATTGAAATGCATTTTATCATTTCATTCTGCAATGTAGGTATTATGGTGGCAATGAGTACATTGATGAGCTAGAGACACTTTGTCAACAAAGGGCTTTGTTCATGTAACTGGCACAGGGTCTGGATCTTCCTCATGGAGGTCACTTGTCACATGGATTTATGACTCCTAAAAGACGGGTATCTGGGACTTCGATTTATTTTGAATCGATGCCCTACCGTCTTGATGAATCAACAGGTGCTGCTCTGCATTCTTATATTGTGTAATGACTATGTGGTCTATTGTTGTTCATTTATAATTCGTTGATAATTTGCATTCATTACCAAATTCACTTGCAGGCCTTATTGATTATGATATGCTTGAGAAAACTGCCACCCTCTTTCGACCAAAACTCATCATTGTTGGTGCTAGTGCTTATCCTCGTGATTTCGATTATCCTCGAATGAGAAAGGTATACACATATATTTTGGTTGTCAACAGTTGTTATTCTTAGTGATCAGAGAATCAGACTAGTTAACCCATTACGCACACCTAATTCCCTTTCCTGCTATGTTTCTTGAATATTGCAGATTCTGTTGGGGCTTTTCTCATGATGGATATGGCTCACATAAGTGGTCTCGTTACTGCATCTGTACTTGCCGACCCATTTGAATACTGTGATGTTGTAACAACCACCACTCACAAGGTACACCTAGTCACATTCATGAAGTCTGCAAGACTGCAACTACTGACACCAACACAAGCAGCATTTGTTTTTATTGGTTTAGGTTCAAGGGTCATGTTTTTTACTATGTCTTCTGTTTCAATTTGCAGTCATTACGAGGTCCCAGAGGTGGCATGATTTTCTTCAAGAAAGATCCTGTTCTTTGGGTTGATATGGAATCTGCGATTAACAATGCTGTTTTCCCAGGGTTACAGGTAACTAAAACTGTAGCGGTTATTTGTGATTTATCATTGGTTCAACATTATAACATTTTTTAGGTTTGTTACAGTTGTTTTTCGTGTATGAATTGACAGTACATATATGGCGTACTGATACAAAACTCTTCTAATTTTGTTTTATTTTAAGTTTTTCCATTTTTTTTGGTTCGATCCATGAGTATGTATGTATAATACTGATAGGAAATGCTATTTGCTGTGTTTTTGCTCATTTTTTAGTCTTACCCTTCAGTACTTATGTGAAATATTGTAATATGTCTTTCGATTCTCTTATTTTTCATAGATCTGTCACCTGTTGTTGTCATACTGTTGATTTGTAGTTCATGAATCTTCAGTACATATATCGCATATTGATAGGAAGTGCTCCATGTTATGCTTGATTCAGTACGTATATGAAATACTGAAATAGATGCTCTTTGTTACGTTTGATTCAGTACTGGAATTGGATATGGAGATGATCTAGTGATGCAATTCAGAACTTATTGCAAGAAATGACAGATTTTGAATGATAGGAACAGGAGTTGTTGTTGGTTCAGATTTGCAAGCTTGTGAAATTGGTGGTGGTCTTGATGAAGTTACAAATTGGTTGTGACGTGTGTTTGAAAGAAGGTGTGCTGCAAATGGATTTGGAGGAACATAGAAGGTTGGGTTGCTACATTGTATGATCCTACAATGTATGTGATGTAATACGTTTTCTAATTTATTTATCATTGATTCTTACAGATTTGTACTCTACCTGGAAGCAGTGCAGCAAATATGTACTCGAATTTGTAAGCATTCAGATATATAATCGGATTTGTAAGCAGTACGACAGATATGTACTCAGATAGATATGTACTCAAATTTGTAAGCAGTGTAGCAAATATGTACTCGAATTTTTAAGCAGTGTACCAGATATGTACTCAAATTTGTAAGCAGTGTAGACACACACGTTTGGTAGTAATGGGCATTATGGACATTTCCATGTTTTAATTAATTTTGGACCTCCGGATAAAAAAAAATTCCGGTTGGACCCTACTATAAATAACTATATGGGCCTAGGACCAAACAAGAAATTTTCCATTATATACATGCCCAATTAACTGGGCCGCAGAGGCCCACCACCACTTACCGTTGTCAAGTGTTGTTAGTGGAGTTCGAAAACTCAACCTGGCGGATACGTCTGATGCCAATTCGGTGTCCCAAAAGGAAAGATTCCTAAATGTTGCCAAACAGCAGCACCTTCTTCTTTTTAATTCACCAATATGTTTCCCCGTCTCTGCCTTACCTTCCATTTTTAAAAAAGAAACAAAAATCAGATCGTGATTCGTACTACTATAGCATGGTGTGCTTCGTTCTTTCGAGAAGACAATAATTCCTCTTTTAATTCTCAATTGTCTCTCAAATGTGTAAACTAAAACCAGTTTCCGTTTTGGACATTCATTATAGGCACCTCTACCTAACCTGGCAAAATGGACGTACCACGATCAATATAATTAAGCAGTTGTTCAAATTTATCTAGCTTAATTAATGACAGTCTTTTGCAGCATTACATTGACATATAATGAGTTCAATTTCTAAGTAGCGAGTTCTATGTATATATATAGATGTTCAGTACTCTGATCATCCTCATAACCACTACTACTACCATTCTAGCTTGGAGTTTTCAGTCAACTCCATTAACATCAATCTACAGTCATGGCTACTCTAAGTTTGCTTTCGGCTTTGGTTCTTGTTTTCCTTGTCTTAGGCATAACTAATGGTCAAGGTCTGAAATTAGGTTTCTACCATAAGACATGTCCAAATGCTGAGGCTATTATTCAGGAGACGACTGCTTCATACGTTTCTTTTAATCCTACACTCCCTGCCGCATTATTGAGAATGCATTTCCATGATTGTTTCGTCAGGGTATGTTTATGCACATATAATTCGTTCTCTCATTTCAAAATGTTAATTAGCGTGTGTTTCATGTTAATTGATATAACTGAAATCTCTATCTGTTAATGTATACAGGGTTGTGATGGCTCAGTGCTAATAAATTCTACAAGCACACATCAAACAGAGAAAGCTGCAGCTCCTAATTTATCCCTTAGAGGTTTCAACGTTATTGATGCTGCAAAGGCTGCAGTCGAAAAAGTGTGCCCTGGAGTTGTTTCATGTGCAGACATTCTATCATTGGTTGCAAGAGATTCAGTAGCTATGGTGACTAATATACCAATTGACTAATATTAGTGAATAAATTGATCTAAATGTAATATGTGCACTAATAAAGATTTGGATTATTTTTTCCAGATTAGAGGACCATGGTGGAATGTACCCACTGGACGAAGAGATGGTAGAGTTTCCATCATGACAGATGCTTTTACACTACCAGAACCATTCTTCAATGCTACTCAATTGATAGCATCGTTTGCATCTAAAGGGTTGAGTGCAAAAGACCTTGCTGTCTTATCAGGTAACTGAAATTACATATCAACGGAAGTGAAAGCGTTGGCCTTAACAAGCGTATTCTTCATTTGAGAAAACTTTGGCGCCAAAAACCTAATCATTAATCATATATATGCATCAACAGGTGCGCACACAATTGGAGTTGCCGCTTGCACCTCATTTACAACAAGATTGTTCAACTTCACTGGCAAAGGAGATTCAGACCCAACATTGGACAGCGAGTATGTACCACGACTAAAGAGCAAGTGCAAGCCAAACGATTTAGTGCATAGAGCAGAGATGGATCCAGGAAGTGTTAAAACGTTTGACTCTAGTTACTATAAGCTTGTTAGTAAGAGAAGAGGATTGTTTACATCTGACGCATCTCTTCTTGACGACCCTGTGACTAAGGCTTATGTTAAGAGTCAAGCAAGAAACAATGGACCAACTTTCTTCAAGGATTTTGCTGTGTCTATGGAGAAAATGAACGCCATTGAAGTTCTCACCGGTAATGATGGTGAAATCAGAAAACACTGTGCTCTCATTAACTAAATTCTAAATTATAGTGTGATGTAATCTAAATTTATCCTTAACTAAACAATTAATAACACATATAATTATTAATATTATTAATTAGACTTCAACACCAAATTAAAGTGTAGCAAATAAAAACAGATATTAAGTCATCTAATAATACATCCAATTATGTCCTAAATAGATACTAAAAATTCAAACCCACACAAATTATAGCGTCACAGCAAGCATTAATTTTTTCCCTTAATGATTAAAATTAGACCTTGGTAAAATCCTCATCAGCCTCTAAGTTCTTCATGGCTTCAGGGTCTAAAGTTATCTCAACATCCATGCTATTCCCACCATCTTTTCCTTGATACAAATAAACCATTCCATCAAACTTGTTGTTTGTTCCACTTCTAACTCTTTCAGGCTTACCGAAACCAAAATCCACTTCGTATACCGGAAACCTTGGCGAACTTCCAACAGCAACACAATTCATTCCTGCATCTTTGTATTTGAAAAGTACTGGGTTACTTTCCCATGCAGCACTTCTCTCGTTAATTGTCTTTGCGTCATGTGACTTGATCACACCTTGCAATGCTTTCAACCCATATTCAGCAGGATTCGATAGTAGTGCTCCGGCTGCGGTTACGGTAAAAATAGCTTGAATTAAGTTACCGAAGTAACTATCTGGCATTGGTGGATCAACACGTTTCCGGAGGTCAGCAAAAATGGTAAACACAGTGTAATCTTCCGGCTTGAGGTTTCGCGCACGCGTCACGGCGCACCAAATATGTGACCCAAGAGCTTGGAAAGTTGAGAAGGGCTTGGAATCACTTGGAAGGTTTTCATTTGCTTTCGACTTGATTTTCTCAATTGTGGAACCTGAGAATCGGAAAATCTTTTCCCGGAGTTGTGGCTCAGGGGTATGTTTCTCCTCACCGTTGGATGTGGCTGGTTTCTCAAATGCTGCAGCAGATTCTGGTAGATCAAGTTTCACACGAGTGTTTCTAGCCTTTGTTCGATCATGGAAAGGTTGGACAGAGATTGTAGTAGATCCACGACAGATTTCGGCCCATGAACTCAAGAAATGCCATGTTGACATTCCATCTAGGATTGCATGGTTAAATGCACATCCAATTGCAAGTCCATCTTTCAATTTGGTAAACTGTAAATAGCAAAAAACAAAGATTTGTTAGATGTGAAACTTTTCAAGAGAAAAACATCCTTTAATGAAAATGATTTTTTTTTTTGAAGTAAATAATTTCAACCACATTTTGTGCCATACTGACATGATCTTGAACCCTAAAAAGCATTCAATTTCCTTGTGTTACTGTTAATGCCCATGGTCCTCTGTACAAAGCATATAGGTAAGGAGCTAAGTAGTAAAGTCTGGCTTCTGTATGTGTTCAGAGGAGTTAGGGGGGCACTAGACCCTAAAAAGTCAAAATATACGCCATAGCAGCAGCATGTTATGAAGGAATTTTACATTAGTTTTTAAGCACTTCCATTAAAAGATAAATATTAGCTAATCATCACCCAAATTCTTGTGAAAACTTAAGCAGTGTAACATATGGATGATGTCATAATACTCTAATTTTTCTATATAATCCTGGTTGTAAACTCGTCTGAATACTAATTATCGATCAGGAAAAGAAATACCAGCAGTTCTTCTTAAAAAGAAAATAGCTAAAAAAGTTAAATGGACCAACCTGAATGGCCAACAGTGGACGATGAAGACCTTCTAAGTTCATGACACCATGGTATGGAACGATCTCATGCAAAATACTAGACGATTCTGCTTCGGCTAATTCAGCGACATCGATTCCTTCAGCGACTGCCTCAACAACTTCAACACCAACACATTCCTCTTCACAAACAACTTTCAAAACTCCTCCTTCATCTTTCTCTAGTTTTCCAGCTAAAGGAAAGAAATCTTCTAAAATGAACGCTAACCCTTCTTTCAATTTCTCTACTGTTTCTTCAAACTTAAAATCATCACCATCAAGACCACTACTTTTGTACAATAATAATTTCTGGTTGTAATAGAAAGTTACATAAGGTAGATCAAACGTAACCAAAGGGCATTCCTGTCTACCTAGTTTTTTACTACTAGGGTAGACATTAGTTTTCTTAATCAACTTCACTATGATCGATTCATCAACTTCTTGCTTTCCATTCTCAATACTGCCCATGTTTTTTGAAGAAGCTAAAGAGAGAGGAGAAAATAAGTTAAGAAATTCAAGAAATATCAACTTCCAAAAACACTGAAAAAAAGTAAAATGAGTTAAGTTTGAGAAGATCCAAGGAGAGGAGTTTTATAATGGATGTGGTGGGTAGTAGTAGGTTATATTTAAGTTGCTCGAGAGAGTGTGAGCGAGATGAGATGCAGATGTGTAGTTGAGAATACAATTAATGGTGGTCTCATGGGTACCGTTGGGGGTTCATAAATGAAAACCCTAGTGAGCAATGAAAAAAATAATAAATGGTCTTCTTTTGCAGTTTCTTGTTGTTTGGTGTAAAGAATTCAAGTATATATTGCTATTTTGTTAATATTTTTTGAGATTCCTTGGTCATTTTAAATAGTTGGACATTGATGCCATTGATGGTTCGCTTGTGGTGTTTGAACATTAGTAAATCCAAGTTCATGCATAATCAGCAACATATATACATGCAAGGCCAGCCTTGAGGCAAAACCATCAAAGGTTTGTTTAGAAAAGAAAATGGTAATGTCTCCTGTTTAATATACTAGTATTTTATAACCATTTGAAAATTTTGCTAGGTCTCGACCTGTCATGTCTTTAACTCCTTCCCAAAAAAGTTGTATTCCCCCAAATTGTCGTAGTGTCTCATCTAAGTCAGTGATTGCTTCCTTGCTCAATGAAAACTCGTATCTTAAATTGTTTTTTTTCCTTTTTTTACAGCTGTGCTTCTCAGTCACTTATCATATGCGTGGATGAAATTTATTGGACACCTTGTTTGTCTCGCTTCTATAGTTAGGTACCTCCCTCACGGGTGCCTAGTTAGCAATTCGGGATTCGACAAACGTACGGAACGGCAAACGTACGAGTGTTATATGGTTTTGTAAAATCCAGATTCGGTCCAAAATTCGGTCAAAACGGGACGTGATTCGTCCGTAATTCGGAACGGCATACGTACGTGTATAATTCGATTTATAAATGTGAGTTCGGCTCTGAAAATTCGGTATCTATATATAACAAATAATTTGTATTTATAAGGTCATAGACCAATTTTTATGCATATGTGTGAGTTATTTAAAGAAAAAATAAACTTAATATAATGATATTAATAATATATACAACATTAGTTATCCAAGAGGACGTCGTATGGTGGTTTAGATGCTTGGTTAGTGAGTTTGAGATCTCTCTCACCTTCACCTTCAAATCTCTTCAGTCGTTTTTGTTTCATAAAAATTACAACACGTCTAATATTCGGTCGTGTATGCTCGGAAGGCAGTAAAGCCCAAAAAGTGGAGTCATTGAAAAGTAAAAGCTAAAGAATTTATGGCGAATTAAACGGACGTATCATTCGGAATACGTAAAATTCGTGAACGGTTCGCGAATAATCCGGGAATGCCACATAATACGCGACTTGGGTTCGGAATTGCAAACGTACGCGAATAAAACGGTAAAATTCGTGATACGGAAAAATTCGCGAATCATTCGCGAACTTACTAACTAGGCACGGGTGTGCATCTTAGTATTCTAAATTGCATCTCATAACAATTTAATATTGCATCTTGTATATCAGGCCGATCCCTGGTTAGCAATTCGGTATTCGGCATACGTACGGAACTGTAAACGTACAAATATTATACGATTTCGTAGGAATCAATTCTAACCAATGGTTTGTGATACAGAGTAATTCGGAACGGCATATGTATGTGTATAATTCGTTTTCAAGATGTTAGTGCGGCACTTAAAATTCGGCTATGTTAAAATACACTAAGGTAGCTTTTGGATACAACAATACATATAAAATATGATGATATCTTAAAACATATCACCAATTAAGGCATAGCCCAATGGCTATGGTGTTCTGTAGGTAAGCTTGAGGTCATGAGTTCAATACATCACGCCCTTAATTATTGAATTTAAATCCATAACTCAAATGTTGCTGCCACGTGCCTGTATCCTAGCAGCGAATGATTCGCGTACGCGAATTATGCGGGAAGTCCAGATTAGACGTGTACTATGTTCGGTGTTAGAGAAATTCGCTAAAGGGACCCGTATAAGTACGGGACCGTATAATTCGCGAATTATTCGCCCTATTACTAACTAGGGACCGATCTGATCTAACTTTCGAACCAACTCAATCCGGATTCTGGTTTGCTACAAGATTCAGCGTTCTCGGGTTTTTTTAGAACGGATTTCATTTAGATCCCAATTTTCTGCAGTTCTTCCCCTTCTCTTCTAACGCTGGCTTCTAGTTATCTATAATTTTGCATCATCCTCATCATGTAGCAACTATAAAGTCACTCAGTCAACATTTCAAATCAATCAATACGGGTCAAATCTTACAGAGCAATCAAAGGAATCTGAATCATAACCCCTATCTCGTTCTCAATATCTCCTTCTCCGATGCGACGGGAAGGATTACAAGTTTTTTTCTTCGATCTTTTAACCTAATTGCAATTTACTCAATTTATAAATTCATGTTTTAGAATTAAGATTCCCGTTAGCTTATTCATGATTTAGACTCATCAAACTTAAAAATTTAGATATATTTTCTAGGATTTCTCTCTTCTTAACTTCTTAATTTCCTAGGCGTGTGATACACTATTAGCTATTGTCAATCTACAAGTAGAACTATTGCTTTTTCCGGAGATCATTCTTTGAAAAAGATTTAGGACCCTTACTCCACAACTTTAAATTTTTTTAGATAAATATCCTGAAAATTATTCCTAATCGCATACCTTCAAGAACGTCTTTATTAGAATTTAATATTCTATTCCCTTTAATTGTTTTGCTTCTTCTAGTTTAATTAAGCTCATTGTTTTTCTTATTTTGTACTCAGTTGTTAATTCCTAGAATTTTTATTAGATTTCTCTTTTATTGCTTCTGATTGAATTTTTTTTAACTCTTAAATTTTTGTTAGGCTCAGCTGTTAATTTCTAGAATCTTTTCCTTAGAAGCATTTTAATGTATTTAAGCATAGCTCTACTTAGTAAGACTCACTAAGATTCAAAACCATAATACTTGCTTGTTTACTGCTTTTAACCTTTGCATATTAAAGTGTTACACTGGGCTAGTTTTCTCAAACAATGAAAATCATAGCTTGGAATGTGCAAGGTTGTGGCAACCGTTTCACTCAGAATCGCCTAAGTCAACTAATCTCTGTAGATAAACCTGAGATTTTATATCTATCTGAAACAAAATCTCAAAAACATTTAGTTAAATCTCCACTTATAGATTACCCCAATACTCATATAGTTGACCCAATTGGATTAGCATGTGGCTTAGCTTTAGCTTGGGTTGATGGCTTCTCCTTTGAAATTGTCCAATGGAACATTAATATGATTAATGTGCTAGTTCAAACCAATTTTGAGTCCAAAAAATGGATTCTAACTTGTTTCTATGGTAGTCCTTACCCATCTAACAGAAACATTGCTTGCGATTTCCTAACTGAAATCTCTGAACAAATAGATAAACAATCTATGCCTTGAATTCTCTTAGGAGATTTGAATATGTATTTATACAGGAAGAAAAATTAGGGGGGCTACCTTTTAAAAAATCTAACGGTGAACATTACCGTAACATTCTAAGTAACGCAGGGCTATTAGATATAGGTTTTAAAGGTTATGAATTCACTTAGACAGAGTTATTGCAAATGCTGAGTGGAATATTCAATTTCCCAAAGCTGAGCTCTCTCACTTAGTGGCTGCAGGTTCAGATCACAGTTCCATAGCACTAAGCTTAGGTACAAGCTATATCAAACTAGAATATACCTTTAAATTCTATGATACTTGGCAAAAATAAATCTCTTGTGTCCAAAGTATTAAATATACCTGTTTCCATGGCATTAGGGATGACCCAATAAATTCCTTGATCCTCAACCTCCAATCTCTCCAAATTAACTTAGCTCACTGGAAGAAAAACATCTTTGGTTTACCTTCTAAACAAATAAAGTAAATCCTATCACAAGTAGAAAACCTGAACAACTCTAGCTATGTTTACAAGAAAGAGGAAAATATTAAAGAAAAGTTATCTCAATTAGAACATCCCTATGATACCAAAGAAGCAATAGCAAAACAACAGTCTAGAGACAATTTGGTTCAACTAGGGGGGAAAATACAAAAAAAATTCATACAAAAACCTTAAAGAGAAGGAAATGGAACAATATAGAATGTCTAAAAATGGCCAATAATGAAATTACCTTCAAGAGAACTGAAATGAAAGAAACACTCACAGATATTTTTTCTAAACCTCTTCTCTTACCCTCCTCTTTCTGTCTCTTCCAACCCTGACCTTTTTAATAATATACAACCTAGTATATCTTTAGAAGAAAATGTTATCCTAAATTCTATACCCACTGCTAAGGAAATTTGGTTAGTTATAAAAAAACTAAAACCTAATAAATCTCCTGGACCTGATGGCTTCCCAGCTAGTTTCTTCAAACTCAACTGGGAAACTGTAGGTGAGAAAGTGGTAGCTACCATACAACTATTTTTTAAAACAGGAGAATTACACTCAGAAGTTAAAAAAACTTTCCTCTTTCTTATTCCTAAATGCAGGCACCCTAAAGATCCTAGTAACTTCAGACCAATTGGACTGTCAAGATTATAGCAAAAATCCTAGCTAACATAATGAAACTATTCTTAAACTCTTTTATCTCCCCTTTTCAGGCAGCTTTCCTCTCAAAAAGGCAAATCTCTGATAATGTATTTATAGCTCAGGAAATTATCCATTCTTTTAAGAAAAAGAAAGCAAAACATGCTGGAATAGGAATAAAAATTGACATGTCTAAAGCTTTTGATAGAGTCAATTGGGAATTCCTTATCATTGCAATGAAAGCTTTTGGTTTTGACAAAAACTTTTGTAACCTCATCCATCAATACATCTCTACTCATTCTATAGCTGTTTTTCTTAATGGTAGTCCAGGGAGCTATTTCAAACTAACTAGAGATCTTAGGCAAGGGGATCCTCTATCCCCTTATCTTTTCATTATCTGCATGGAAATTTTCTCCGGAATGCTTCTTTCCTGTGAAGAAGAGCATCTTATTCATGGCATTAAGATGACTCCAAAAAATAGTTCGATCTCCCACCTATTCTTTGCTGATGATTATTTACTTTTCATTAGGGCAGACCTTAGAGAATGTCATAATTTACTCCAACTTATAGAAAAATTTAGGAAATCATCAGGACATTTGATTAATTTTGATAAATCTGGAGTTTTTTTCAGTAAAAAAGTCCAACCTAAACATCAGAGAATGATCTGTAAACTTCTTAAAATCAAAAAAATTGATCTAAAGGATTCATAGTTAGAACTCCACTTTTTATAGATAAGGCAAAAATAAAACTCTTTGAAGGTATAATAGAAAAGATGGAACAAAAAGTGCAAGGTTGGATAGGTAAGGTTCTAGCTCAAGCTAGTAAAATGGTCCTTAATAAAGCAACCATGGAAGGTACGGCTAATTACCAAATGAGTTTTTTTATTCTCCAAAAAAAAAATCACTCATAAAATAGATGCTTTACAAAGAGACTTCTGGTGGGGGAAAGAAACCAACTATAAAGGCTACTTCCCTAAATCTTACTCTTGTTTATGTAAACCTATTAGCAAAGGTGGTCTAGGATTTAGAAATGCTCATAAGTTTAATTTAGCCTTAATAGCCAAGATTGCTTTGAGACTCTTAATTGAACCTAAGGCTCTTTGGGTGACTCAACTAAAACCCAAACATTTCAGGAAATTCTCTGTTATTAAAGCTAAAATATCTTCAACTAGTTCTTGGATTTGGAAATGCATTAGTAAAGGAATCAAGTTAGTAGGACAAAATAACATATGTGAAGTTGGTGATGGTATTATCATTAATATCTAGGAAGATAATTGGATCCTTAAACTAGAGGAAAATCTTAGTACATACAAAACTGTGAACAACACCAATTTAACACTTGTAAGAGATCTTATAGATCCCATTACCAATAAGTGGAATTCTAATTTAATTTTTGAACTGTTTCCAGAACATATTGCTAAACATATCTGTAACATAAGAATAGTATCGGCTAAACCAGATACTCTTAGATGACTCCTAACTAACTCAGAAAAATTTATAGTCAAATCCATGCACAACAAGCTTAATGAAAGAACTGTGAATAACTATAACCTAGGACAGTCTGACAACTCCTGGAAGGGATTATGGAAAATAGATGCGTCTCAAAGAATAAAGATCTTCACGTGGAAGTGTTTACAAAATGACGTGTCTACAAACCTAAAATTATCCAGATTTATGGAGGATATAACACCTAACTGCACATTTGGATGTATGGAAAATGAACCCATAGAGCACCCTTTTTTTTCATTGTCTTTATGCCAAGTTTGTACGGGCAACAGAGCCATTGCATGTAGAATTGAATTTCGATACAACTACCACTTTTTTAGAGGTCTGTAAACAATGGATAGGAAATGAAAACACTATCATCCCCATAGAAATAATCATGACTAAGATTTGGTTTATATGGAAGAAAAAATGCAATAGAACCTTTGAAAAACAACAACAAACATATAGTCAATTAGCTCTAGAAATACAAAGATATTTAGAGTATTGGTACAAGGAAAAATTCTCGACTAAACATGTCAAAACTAGAACAGTGGAAAAACCAAGTTGGAAAGCTCCTAAATCTTCACAAAAGAAGCTCAATTTAGATACAGCCTGGACCTCTATGTATGTACCAGCAAGTTTTTCTTTAATATTTAGAAATGATGCAGGGAACTTCGAGCAAGGTAGAGCAGGAGCTTCATCTCCAGAAGAAGCAGAAGCTTTAAGGCTTTTGCAGGCAACAACATGGGCTACGGAGGAAGGCTTGTCAAATTTTAGTGTAGAAGGAGATTGCAAAAACCTTTTTGACTACCTAAATGGAGAAGAGTCTCAAATCAATTGTCAGAACCAGACAATCATGGATGAAGTAAAGAGAGTCTTTAACCTTTGCCAAAAAAATTTAGGTTTTTTTTTTATATTCCTAGATTAGCAAATGATGTAGCTGATATCCTTGCTAAGGAGGCTAAATCTTCTCAACTTGTATTAATTGGAAGAATGAACCTCCATCTTATATTTTGCATGCTTTAGAAGTAGATTAGAACTTCACCCGTGTCGTGACGGCACGGCCTCCATAATAAGTAAATTCTTTTTGTCAATTTTAACCTTTGTTATTTTTTATTGCCTCTATATACAATGATAATTATTCTCCATGCCTTTTAATTATTATGTTATCTTTCTGAGAATTGTTAGGTTGACCAAAATATTTGTCACGAAAAACCACCGGGTGAAACATGTAATAGGACCAACTGAAAGCCCATACTATCCTTATTGTCGTTGGGTTTTTCTCGAGTTGTGTTTCGGAAAAAAAATTGTGGTTAGCCTGTACAATTGTTTCTTTTGTATTAATAACCATCTTATTTTTACATTTAAAAAAAATCGATCACAACTTTCGTAATAATGTTACTTATGTCCTAACGACATTGAAAAAACATTAATTGCACTAACACACTGAGCACCTGCACTACGATCACCGGAGTTACCAACCACCAGTACTATTGTCACCGTCTCCATGCACCACCACTCACAAACACCATCTCGATCATCCATAATGATTATTAACAAATTAATTATTGATTTAATGAAAATATATTTATTAAGACATTTATAATAAGAGATAGTATAATATTTATGTGAAGTTAATGATACAATAACGATGTAAACAACCACAACCATTGATATATCTTTTCCCTAAACAAATCTCATCCGCTCTTTATCTTTCCTAACTAACCCAAATGCAAAATTTAAATTAACGCATAAAAAAATAATTTTACAGTTTTTTTTGCTATGATATGCAAAATAAAACATTATTTACAGTTTAGATGTAACTAATTTTTTAGATATCAAAAATGGTTGGTGCCCAGCTTGTCGCTGGGCTACCAATCAATCCATGGTAAACGTTTGTTTTTTTTTGTTTTCTAATAAAACCCTATGAGGCGTCTTTTCATGCAAATAATGTTTTCAATTGTAACCACGTGTTATCTTGTTTGGTATCTAATTCTCAGAATGAACTTGGTTTCTTTATAGTCCTCAACCGTTCCTCTTCTTTCTTGTCCTGACCCCAAAAAAATATGGCCTATAATGTTTATTTTAATTTAAAAAAACTAAAAAAATAAAAGAAAAACAAATTTAAAAAGCTAATATCAAATAAAAAAAGGGTAACTAAGTAATATATCTACCTTAGGATACCTTTCTCATCCCACTTCTTCCACCACCATCACCATTAACGTCATCACTCCACCATTCTCACATCCAACACCCACCACCATTATCCCCACAGCTGATCCACCACCACCGCCAACCACCACAACCAATATTAATGTTTACTGATTTAATATAATATAAATTTATTATATATTGTATTAATGAAAATATTATTTTAAATTTTAAAAAAAAGAAGAAATAAAAGAAAAACAAATTTAAAAACTAATATCAAATAAAAATAAATAAACCAATGGTAACTAATTTATCTACTTTTGGAAACCTTTCTCATCCCACTACCAATCTACCATTACTTCTTCCACCAACACCACCATTAACAACATCACTCCACCATTCTCACCAACAACCACCCTCATTATCCCCACTGCTGATCCACCATCCCCGCTCACCATCATAACCACCATTAATGTATACTGATTTAATATAAGATAAATTTATTATGTAGTGTATTAATGAAAGCATGTTTATTTGATTAACTAAACAAACATTTATTATCAAATACTAATAGAACATTTATTATTAAAACTTAATTTAACTGATCATTTTACAGTCGTAGATTTAGTTTTTCTAAAAACGAATCCTGGCCGTTCTTTATGTTGCCTAACTTGTCCAAACTATGCTTTATAAGGAAGATAAATCTAATGTTTGGGTTGGAGTTCATAGCCCAACATTAGATAGCTCTACTATTATTGATGCAAGGGTTACTAACTTCTTAAATTAGTCCGTTTAAATCTATTCCAACTTACAAAAAAAAAAATGGTAACAAATCGGCTCTTTTTGTTAATCATAATTAAAATAAAAAATGCGTATGGCTTTGGTTTATGAAATATGAAAAGCATTAGCAGATAATAAGGGAAGATGTTGACGTTGCGCCTAAATTTGCATTACATAAAAAGAAAATGAATGAATAGGTAACTTGTATATTTTAGACATCCTAGATCTAGGGTCATAGGTGATTTATTTAGCTAGCTAGTGCTTTCTATGAAGATCTTGATTAAGACATTTAATTTGATGTAGTACTATGAATCCAAGGCAATTACCAGGTATTAAATAAAACATTAATTTTGTAGCTACTACCTAAACATTGCATGCTTCCTTGCCACCACTTAATGGTGACCGAGTTTAAATTTTGCTGACTGATGCTTACAGGATGTGGCAACTGGCAAGTGAAGACCCTAGTTAGCAATTCGTAGTTCGGCATACGTACGGAACGGCAAACATATGTGTATTATTCGGATTCATAAAGGTCAAGTTCGGTTAAAAATTCGGTCAACGGTTCGTGAGTCGGCAGTAAATCGGAACGGCATATGTACGTGTATAATTCGTTTTAGAGATATGAATTCGGGATACAAAATTCGGCTTGATGCGAACATTTAATATTAGGAAATTATGGTGGGGAGTGTGATTTGTGTGTTAATTGTAAGTATATATATCAAGTATATGTAACTTTAGGCAATCAAATAATCGTTGGCTCAGTGGAGTGGACCATAAATTAAGGAGTTATACGTCTACGGGTCGACTCTCCCTGTGAACATATTTTTGCAAAACACGGAAGAAGAGAAGTATGAGCATTTGGGCCTTAAAACTTGATCGGAAAATAAGCCCAGAGAGTTGTTGTTCAGAGTTAATGGGCCGAATCCATACGGCCGATTCCAATTCGATTCGTGAAAGCCGTGTATAGTTGTGAAAGCTCAAAAAATTCACGTACTCTTCACGTACTTAGGTCGGTATTTCAATTGGACGGCCATTTGATTCAGTAACGACCGATTCGTAAAAATTTGCGAATCATTCGCGAATGATTCGGCGAATTGCTAACTAGGGTGAAGACTCTATCAAATCTCATGTTTATCCCATATCGGAGATGGCCTAGCTGCATGGTGGTGGGTCCGGGTTGATGTACCGTGGGGGCTCATTACTATTCGGATACGAATTACAAGTGAAAAGAACTACTCAAAATCTGGATCGATTTCTATAGTTGTATGGGTTTTTCGAACTTGGATTCCAATTAACAGAACGCCATCTGCATCCCTTAACAGTTAACACCCTGATGGTTAAAGTTGTCGGTTACTGACATTATATGGACATGGGTAAAGAATACTCAACTCTAGCGAGTTGAGATAGATCTACACAATGTGAATCTTGAAGAATGGGTCATTGACAAATTGATGTAGGCACATAGCGTTTTTGACAATATCATGTAGGGTAGATATATTATGCAAAGCATTACTTTGTCGGAGGAGGGGTTGAGGAAAATTTTCCAAGTTATCCTATTTCTAGAAAGTTATGATATGCAAGTTAAATTTGTATCTCAATTTGACAAGACTTGGCAATGAATAGCTTTAGAAGGAGGAATTTTGTTGATGAAAAAAAAGGTGAAAGTAGCTGGAGGGGTTTTTACTAGTTAGTTGATATTGAATGAGAGACATGTGAGGGGTAGGTCAGTTTATAACTTTGTTTTGTAATGATGTCTTGTGTGAACTGCAAGAGGACCTCATCAGCAAATTTTCAATGGATTTACCTCGTAGAGGAAAAATGAACAGGAATAGAAGGAATGCTTTTTCATTTTTCAACGGATTGATGAGACTAAGGAGTCATTCTTTTGTATGTTAGATGACTTATGTTGATTATTATCAATCCTTAAATACAAAGTTTGCATACACAAATCTAAACTATCAACAACAAAGAAGAATGATATTAGTCAAGTTAATTAGGTTGCATTTGTTGGAGGTGTTTCTGGTTTTGTTTGGGAAAGAAAAAAGAGGCACGCAAGTAACAATATCAATCCTTGAACACATTGTAATGTTTTTCAAGGTTACGTTTTAGCTTAATTTAGTATCAACAACAACAAATACTATCGGTTTGAGTTAGTTGGCATCTGGAAAGATATCCCTTTTGCATATGCTCGGGAAAGAGTAAAGAGACATGGAAAAACTAAACCTAACCGAGTTTCAGAGCCAACTCTAACTGGTCTTCAGTCTAAGGTTTTTAAGTTTTGCACACCAAGGGCTGATGTTATGTTTCAATTGTGGGTTGTCTTCGTAAATCACTGTCTCCAATTTTGTATGAAGCCACCAAAGATTACTTATGAGCCGCAAAGTCACAATCAAATAATGCAAGTTTGACCGGTTATCAGGATATCAAAATTTAAAAAAATAAAAATTTGATCGGTTACCATGACTTGCCAACTGACTCTACAAATTTTCCAACTCCAAACTTCTAATCATTTTCCTTGCACATCTTATTGCTTATTCAGAATCCTGGCGCCCGAGCCTCGCCATGATGAGGCGGCGACTAAATAACTTGAAGGGGTGCCCCTAATTCAAGGCTATCCCGAGGATTAGTTGTTATCCGAGTACAGTATTTTTAAAATCTTTGAATTGTACAAGATGGATTTACTGCTTTTCATTTAGTGCAATTAAAGAGGAGGCGGTGAATTATATAGATAGAGATGAAATGAATGTTGGAGATGAGGACACTAATTTATTTGCCACAAAACAAATGCCCGAAATTATTTTGTATCGTATAAGTTATTGATGTGTCATTAAAATTGGACCACTACTGCGTTATCGTTATGTACGGGTGTTTAAGGCATTCAATATCGATTTATTAGGTGGTTTTTTTAGGGTTAAATTAAGGTATGTAGTTAGGTTCAAGTAAGCTCAACTACAGTTGACCTAAAAGAAAAATGAGTCAAAAAAGTGTTGACTGAAGAACATTTTTTCTTCTTTTTTGCCTTTTGTCAAAGATAAATTAGCATCGCTTGACGGGACTGTAAGTTTGATTCTGCCAACGGTGAGACTTGGTGACCAAATTTGGATTGACATAGATTACATCATAAAAAAATGTATGCAATCAGAATATCAAGTAAGAACGCGGAGGACAACACCTAAAAATAGTAAAACAAGTTGTGGAACAAGACACGAAGTCTGTCTAGTGTGCGGAGTACTGGAGTTCGTCTTGGACTCTTTAACTCTTAAGCATATAAGTTACGAAGTTAATCCTTTTTTTAAAAAAATGTTCTTTTTGTCTATATATACACATAATTCATCACTCGCCACGTGTCTAAAGAATTACACGTGGAAGACGCACAGCTTGAGACATCAAGGCACGATGTCACGTATCAACATTCAAGGGGTATCTGTCATCTATATATGGTCATCATCGAACTGATCCGATGGCTAAGAATCGTGGAGCACCGAAAGAACGAGCCACCGCGAAGTACTGAAGAACACCCAAAGATCTGCTTTATCCCATCTCGAGGAAGATCCGAGATCAATGGTGAGGATTGGTTCCACTGACGAGGATGGGACAAGGGCATCCGACACCTGTCTGACGCGTGCGAACCGTCCCAACCACCCGCATTAAACACCTTAAGCATAGGGTACGTGTCAATCAGCCTGTCGAAGAGAAAGAGACAACCCTTCGCAACTACACATGACCGTTGGAGCCTTCGGTCAATAACGAAGATACCATCGGGATTAGCACAGAAATCAAGAAGATAAGGTTGCAACTATCTCTAATAATGGACCCCATGTATCATCCATATAAATACCCCTCTCCACTAAGAGAGAGGGGGTCGACCAGTTTTGAGTGAGTATAGGAAATCTTAGGAGAGAGAAGTAGGAAGAGTAAGTATGAATTCCATTTCCCCCTTTAGCTTCCACAGAGTCAGTTGACTATCATTGTAACTCTTCAATACATAGTGAAACTCCAACCCCCGTGGACGTAGGCCTTAGTGCTGAACCACGTAAATCATTGTCTCATTTACATTCAATACTTTACTTTCTGTTTTATTATTATCCCTTAATCTTATGCATGGTTTAATTTATTCCCCCGTGACTAGACGATGACGATCCCGAAGGCTCAGAGTCTAATAGGCTTCGAACTTATATTGTCTTGCATGTGTTTCATCTCTCCTAATGATTTTGTATGAAATGCGAATATTGTTTGTGAACGCTGGGATACCATCGTTATTTATGTGTTCACAATCTGGCGCTAGAAACAGGGACTTTGTCCCTGTAAAAGATTTATCTTTCCTTGTGATTTTACCCTATCTTTGGACTCTCAGCACTATTCCCCTCATAATAATGTTTTGAGTAACTTGTCATTGATGTACCTTTCGTAAACTCCTGTTTTATCCACGTTTTCTACTGCCTAAATGCCTCGGATTTATCTACATTTGTTCCAAAAACATGTCATAAGCTTTACAGACCCGCTCGCACCTTTTTTTTAAAAGGGCTTCGCAGCATAGACTTATGTAATCAGTTACTTGAGTTTTTAACATCATTAGAAGGGATCTGCATTTATTTTCAAAATTTTAGAACAGATCTATGCTGCAGTAAATCCTATGCTTTTAAAATCCAATGCTTGCATTTATTTTCAAAATCTTAGAAAAGATATATGTTTTCAAAATTTTAGAACAAATCTATGCTTGAAAGAATTTTCTCCATAACCCTTGAGTAAACTACGTTTATTTTAAAACCCTCTATCGGATCTATGTTCGCAATGGTTGGTTCGACACTTTGTTGGAAGGGTTTTCTCCAAAACAATGTTTTCCTTAAACGGTCTTTAATTGTACATTGATACCAGCATCTTTTATCATTAGATTAACCTGGCTAACTAAACTAATGTGGATTTGGTTTCTTCGACGATGTCTTCGTTTTTTTTGCAGAGAATCAGAAATGGAGAAAACAAAAGATGTGGGAAAAACCAAAGCATCGTCAAACGAAACACCAAGAACGACACTAGTTATGACACGCAGTAAACAAAAAGGTGAAAAGACGAAGGCTCCAAACCAGAAGCCAGACACAACGGAAATCACCTCGCCAATAAACACCAACGCAATAACAGCGGTCAAAGCTCTGACGGCCAAAGCGGATGCAACAAAGAAAGCAGCAGCATCTCGTGCCCACAAACAGCATGAAGGATTTTCGGACTCAACCATGCAACAACCAGCCTTCGGAATGCCACCAACAAATGAGTTGAACCAAACTCTACCAGTTATCCAACCTTTACTAACAGAAAACCAACCAGCTATACCTTATGTCGAGACCCCAGTAACAACCACCGATCCGCCTAATGCTTTGATCCAAACATTTGATGAAGATCATACGGTGGCCATTAGAGGACAAAGACAGGTCGGGACTCCGAACCAAGGATCGAATCATTCCACCCAGCTGATGGCAGAGCTTTAGGAATTGAAGAAGAACCAAAAAGTATACACGGATGTAGTAGCTTTGCTGGCTCGAGAAACCAAGAACTCAAAGAAAAGACTGCCCAGAGTTTAGAAGATGCCCACCAGCATGATGAAGCCAATTCTAAAGCACCTGAGGCAAATCATGATCGAAGGATCATCTTACCGAACGCCAACAATCCCGAACCATTGAACCGAAGAACGGCCATAGAAAATGGATCACCCGACCCAGATTACTATCCCGAGGATTCAGACTACTTCGACAATGAGAACCGAAGATCAGGACGATCCAGAATACAAGAAGATCATCAGCGTGCAATGATAGACACATTTTTGTGTCTAATTTGTCCTCAATGTTCTGTATTGTTGGTACTCGATTCCGTACTTATTATGGTGTTTTATGTGTTTGTAGGTATTTTTGGGAAATAAATATTTTTGGAAAATTCGGCTCGAAAATTTGCTCGGGGCACCCCAGAGGACATTTGCTATACGGACCCCAGATTTGGCTAAGGAGCACCCATGGCTATGTGTAGCCAAAATTCATCCACAACACCCATTTTCTATCGGCACCGCACTCTGGTTAGGGGGGCACCTTTCTTCATCATTTGTATTCAAGAACTGGCGGGAAAGTTTGGTTCTTCCCTAACATATTAGGTTTCGAGAATTCAAGGGGTTATAGTGTGATTCAACGGCTGATTTCGATTGGGATGAACGTGATATTCCTAAACAATGCTGGTATGGGTGTTCAAATGAGTTTACTTGGGATGGATAATCGTTGGGAAGAAAACAGGGGAGTACGTGTGCAATTGAGATAATAACGATATTTGCACGAATTGGAGAGAGTTCTGCGCATGCTAGGAAGATTCTAACAACCATTTGGGTCGTGACATAGATAAATAAGGAGAATTTGCAGTTGTATAACGCGTGCAGGAGCAGAAAAGGGAAAAAATATTTTCCCGTGTCTGGCAGAGTTATTGAGAATTATCCTGGAGTTATTACAACGATTCTTAGGCCCTGTTGAGTATATAAAGACGGTTCGGAGGTCATAGAAGGGTTACAGAGAGATTGGGGAGAAAACAGAGCAAAGAAACGTAAGTTGGAGAGATCTTCTGCTGCTGCCATTGAAGAGAACACGAAGAACATTAGACTGTAGAAGACAATTGTTGTGCTAAGAACATTAGACTGTAACAGCTCGGTTTGTAACAGATATAAGTGTTACAAACCCGATTTTAATCTTTTTTCTCCCATTTCATTATTTGTAAACATCATTTGAGCAATGAAATCAACTTTTGAGCGTGTTTCCAACATGATAATGAGCTAAATCTCCCACAACCAAGACAATGAAGAAGCTAATTACGCATGAATAATTGGTAACTATTTTATTTTCTCTAATTTATAATTTATAATTCACTCAATCACTGCTTTCCAGAGTTTTAAATTGTTTGCATAATTTTCTTAATTAGTTGTGATTCAATCTGATAGGTTATACTTTGTTTAATCAATTGATAATCTATGTTTAGGGAATACAATTGATATTTGAGAATTTGCCTGATTATTTGTGAGTTAAGAAAATAAGGTACTTAAAAGATAACTAGAGTTTTAAATTATTTGCCATAATTTATTCATGTGTGATAATGGAATCAATATCTTGGTTATTCCTAATAATATTGAATTAAGTTTTGTTTGTTTTTAAATTTCATTAAATCAAAAATCTTTTGCTTTCACAAGTCTCAACGAACTTTTTACTACAACTCAATTGAAAATTACATCAATTTTTGGCGCCGCTGCCGGGGACTTGTTTATAGATTTGTTTTTAGGTTTTATTTTTATTATTTTTGTTCTTTTTTTACGCCTTTTGGTATTTCTTGTTTATTTTCAGATTTGGAGCTGAGCTAAAAAAAAGGGAGTTTTTGGGAGAGAAAAGAAAATCACTACTTTAATAATTTTCTCACATTTTCATCATTTGTAAACCATTGAGCCATGAATTAATATTTTAAGTGTGTTTTCGACGTGATGAGCTAATCCCCAACACTGGGACGACGGAGGAAGACGAGTGTCATACATGGGTAAAATTATTTAATTCTTTTTAAGACTTTTGCATTAATTTTAATTGAAATATGATTTGAATTAATTGGTTGTCATTTAATTTGATGAAGTATGCTTAGCTTAAATGTTTTGATACTTCATGCTTAGGATTTACAACTAATCTTTTGAGAATCTACCTTGGCAAAACCAGAGTCCATGTTAATTTTATTTATTGAGATTTAATTGCTGAGAATAAATAAATCGAACCCTATGTTATGAATTCGACGAAATCCTAGTCCCAGTAACTCTCTTCATCTTGTGACAATATTTTGTATATATTTTTCTTTTATTTTAGTTTATTAATTTTTAAAATCAATCTCATCAAGTCCGAGTGAACGACAACTCTATTTACCACTATATAAAAATCTCATCAAATTTTTAGCGCCGCTGACGGGGAGGTAAGTTTGTCAACGGTTCATCCCCGTCTGGTACGAGAGGTAAGTTTGTCGAAACACTCGCGAATCCCCTGTTGGCGAGTTACTGTATTCCTTCGTTTGCATATATGCTGAGGATTTGAAAACGGCTCCTTTAATTTCCTAGTAAAGGGCAAGGACTGGCCGTACAAGATAAGGGTTCGGATTTCATCACCGTTCCCTTCTTGCCCGCCTTAGGAAAACGAAACCAAACGCGAAACTAAGCCTAAAATTTGACTAGAACGTGACCTATAGGGTAACGAGCTTAATAGGAAAGTCATTCGAAAAATATTGGTTACTCTTTTAAGCATGCTTCAAAGTTCATGATGGTTTCTGTGAGTTGAATACGCAGCCTTGTAATGCCGGTGAGGCCTTGGGTGTCAAAGCTCCACTGAGCTTCCCTCGTCTCGATTCAACTTACTTAAACTCGTATTGATTCCAGAAGGATTTGCTTAAATTGTAACGAATTCCCTTTCGAAGGATTAGAAGCTGGTCTAGAAATAATCTAAGTGGAGCCATCATGCTTTTTGTTTGCTAGAAATCAGTAGTTTTGCTGTGGTGGAGTCAGCCTTGTTTGTGTTTGCATAGAACTTCCCTTCCTTTTAGGATTTCTTTCTTTTTCTTTTGTTTTTCTAGTGTATGCCGCAAAGTTATTAAAGAGCGGGCTTGGAAAAGAAACACTCTAGGTCGTTTGATTTGTGATAAACCTAGTAGTTCTTCTTGTGAAGGCGGGGAGCTCAAAGACTCTTCTTTTGAGAACCCTGTCTTTGGAAATTTCAGCTTTGGAAACTTGACAATTAGTGAAGAAAGTACACCTAGTCCTTTGGTAGTGCCATAAATGGCAACTTTGAAAGCTTTATTAAACCCAACTAGGACCTCTCGTCCGTCTTGTATCAAGTTAGCTGAAACCGAGGCAAATTATGAACTCAAACCTGGGACTTTACATATGCTCCCAATCTTTTTAGAAAAAGAGAATGAGAACTCATATTTTCATGTTATGGAATTTGAGGAAGTTTGGAGTACTCTGAAGATTAAAAACCTTAGTGATGATGCGTTGAAACTTAGGTTATTCCCCTTTTCCTTAAAAGATAAAGCCAAATCTTGGTTGTATAGTTTGGATTCTGAGTCAATTGAAACCTATGACCAACTTACATCTTCCTTTATACAGAAGTTTTTCCCAAGGCACAAAACATCGTCTATTAGGACACAAATCTGTATTTTTGCTCAACAAGAGGGAGAATATTTATATAGGTATTTAGAAAGGTTCAATGACTTAATATCTCAATGTCCTCATCATGGTTTAGAGATGGTTAGGTTAGTTCAGATCCTCTACGAGAGTTTAGATTATTCAACAACAACCATGGTTGAGTCCTTATGCACAGGTGAGTTTGAGAATAAAACTTTTGATGAGGCGATGACATTTTTGAATGAAATCGTCGATAAGACCCAACAATGGGAAAATAGTAGGGAACCCCAGAAAAAAATAAATCTAAGTAGAGGAAATGTCAACAGGGTAGAAGGATCTTATGAGTCAGATGCTAAAATAGCAGCCATAGACAAAAGGTTAGAAGCCTTAAAGTTAGGTCATTCTAGTGGTAATAATGGTAGAATAGAGCCTTCTTAGGAAGGCCATACTGTTGAGGAGCAATCCAATGCTCTTTATAACAACACTAGATTCGATAACCGTCAGAAGTTTGACCCATATTCAGAAACCTATAACCCTGGATGGAGAAACCATCCCATCCTTTCTTGGTCTAAGGTCCAGAATCAAGGTCAGTCTAGTAACTCTCAGGTTCCCCAAGGTTTTGGGTATACTAAGAATCCTTCAGCTCCGGCACAGTTTCAGAACCCTTCGGATAAGAAGATTATGAGTTTAAAAGAGTCTCTTGCTTTGTTAACTCGTAACACTGTGCAGTTTCAGCAATCTGTCGCTCAAGGTTTAGAAGAAAATAAGAGAATATGTCAGGCTAACTCTCAGGCTATTTGCGAGTTGAAAACCCAGGTTAGTCAGATAAATGAGTCTTTAAGAGAAAGAAGTAAGTTTCCTAGTCAAACTCAACCCAACCCTAGAGGAATTAATGAAATAGGTGAAAGACCATCCGAACATGTAAATGTTATTAAAACCCTTAGGAGTGATAAAGTGATAGATAACAAGGTTTTCATGCCTGATAGTGAACATGCTGTAGTTCACCCTTCTGAACTAGAAACTGAGGAGACTGATAGAGTCTCTAAAGAGACCAATGAGGGTCATATTGAGCCCTACTTTGTTCCTAGAGCACCATTTCCATAGATGCTAGTTCCAACTAAGATAGAGTCCAACTTTAATGATATATAGGAGGTTTTTAAGCATGTAACTATCAACCTTCCATTATTAGATGCGATTAAGCAGATTCCCGCTTATGCCAAGTTTCTCAAGGATATGTGTACGCAAAAGCGAAAACTTAGTGTCCAAATGAAAGCCTTCCTAGCTAGTCATATGAGTTCTCTTATTCATAATACCACTACTCCTAAGTATAAAGACCCAGGGTCCCCTACTATTTCTTGCACAATAGGTAAATACCGTGTCGAGAAAGCTTTGCTTGACTTATGAGCCAGTGTGAACTTACTTCCATACCATGTGTACCTAAAGCTAGGACTTGGTGAGATGAAACCTACCCATATGACACTTCAGTTAGTTGATAGGTCCATTAAAATTTCTCGTGGCGTGATCGAGGATGTTCTTATAGAGGTCGACAAGTTTATATATCCTGTGGATTTTGTTATCCTAGATACCCAACCTGTCCTTGACCCACAGAACCGGATACCAGTGATTTTAGGTCGCCCGTTTTTAGCTACATCCAATGCGATCATCAACTTTCGAAACGGTATTTTGAATTTATCTTTTGGTAATATTACTATTGAGCTGAACATTTTTAATATTAGTAAGCTACCCACTAAACTAGATGACTCGAACATAGAAGAGGTGAACATGATAGGAACATTAGTCGAGGAGTCATTACCAAACACTTTGTTAGAAGATCCATTAGAGAAATGCCTAGCTCACTTTGGGATCGATTTTGATGATGATAATCTGATTAATGAGGTGAATTCTTTGTTAGACTCAACCCTTTTGTTAGACACTAATAATGGATGGAAGTTCGAACCACTACTAGTTTTTAAGTATACCTTAGTTCCTTCGTTAGAAGATCCTCCTAAGTTGGACCTAAAACCATTGCCAAATACCCTGAAATATGTGTTTTTAGGCCCGTTCGAGACTTTACCTGTGATTGTAGCATCCGACTTGGATAGTGATCAGGAAAGTAGGATAGTAACCGTCCTTCAGAACAACAAGGAAGCTTTAGGGTGGACCATAGCAGATATTAAGGGTATAAGTCCCACTGTTTGTATGCATTTGATCTATTTAGAGAGTGACACCAAACCTTTTAGGGAGATGCAACGTCGACTGAACCCTACTATGAAAGAAGTAGTTCGAACCGAGGTTCTTAAGCTGTTAGATGCATGCATTATCTACCCCATTTCAGACAGTAAGTGGGTCAGCCCCGTTCAGGTTGTTCCCAAGAAATCCGGTATTACTGTAGTCCAGAATGATAACAATGAGTTAATCCCAACCCGGGTGACCACGGGTTGGCGTGTCTGTATTGACTATAGGAAATTGAACAAGGTCACTAGAAAGGACCACTTTCCCCTTCCCTTCATCGACCAAATGCTAGAGAGATTATCTGGACGTAGCTATTATTTCTTTTTAGATGGATACTGCGGTTATAATCAGGTTGTTATTTCCCCAGAAGACCAAGAGAAAACCACTTTTACCTGTCCCTTTGGTACCTTTGCGTATAGACGCATGCCTTTCGGGATATGTAATTCCCCTGCGACCTTTCAGCGTTGTATGCTGAGCATATTTTCTGACATGGTAGAACGGTTCTTAGAGGTCTTTATGGATGATTTTTCAGTGTTTGGTTCGTCTTTCGATGAGTGCTTGCATCATTTGTCATTAGTTTTGACTAGGTGTAAGGAAAAGAATTTAGTGCTTAACTGGGAGAAATGTCACTTCATGTTTCGTTCAGGAATTGTTCTAGGGCATATCGTATATTCGAAGGGTATATAGGTAGATAGAGAAAAATTTGACCTTATTAAAACTTTACAGGTCCCAAAAACCGTAAGAGACATTAGGTCATTCTTAGGGCATGCAGATTTTTATCGTCGATTCATTAAGGATTTTAGATTGATTTCCAGATCTCTTTGCAATTTGCTTGCAAAAGACGTTAAGTTTGTCTTTGATGATGCTTGTTTAGAGGCTTTTGAGAAGCTTAAGACTTTACTCACTACCGCCCCCATGGTCCAGGCACCCAACTGGAACCTACCCTTTGAGATCATGTGTGATGCTTCGGATTATGCTATTGGTGTTGTGCTAGGTCAGCGAGAAAATAAGTTACTTCATGTGATTTACTATGCTAGAAAAACTCTGAATGATGCCCAGTTGAACTATACCACTACGGCGAAGGAACTATTAGCCATTGTATTTGCCTTAGAAAAGTTTAGACCCTATCTATTAGGTTATAAGATCGTAATATATACTGATCATGCGGATTTGAAATATCGTTTGTCTAATAAGGATATGAAATCTAGATTGATTAGGTGGATCCTTTTGTTGCAAGAGTTTTATCCAGATATTAGAGACAAAAAGGGTGCCTAAAATGTAGTAGCACACCACTTGTCTAGGATAGTTGTTGATTCCCCTAATGATCCCCTTCCTATAAGGGATAGCTTTCCTGATGAACAAATGTTCTTTGTTACCCAATTACCTTGGTATGCAAATATAATGAATTATCTTGTTACTGGTCGAATGCCCCATCATTAGGGTAAACAAGATCGTTCTAGGTTTTTAGCCGAGGTTAACCATTTCTTTTGGGATGATCCTTATTTATTTAAGTATTGTCCCGACCAGATTATTAGGAGATGTATACCTGAGAATGACCAGTCCAGTATTATTTTCTTTTGTCATGATCATGCTTGTGGGGGTCACTTTAGTGCTAAGAAGACTGCTGCTAAGATATTGCAGTGTGGATTCTATTGGCCTTCGTTGTTTAAAGACTCCCATAGTTACTGTGTTACTTGTGAACGTTGCCAGAAATTAGGAACCATTTCCCGTAGGAACATGATGCCCTTGAACCCTATTTTAGTTGTTGAGGTCTTTGATGTGTGGGGTATTGACTTTATGGGTCCGTTTCCTAATTTGTTTGGTAACTTATACATCCTTGTCGTTGTAGACTATGTCTCTAATTGGATTGAGGCGGTTGCGTGTAAGACTAATGACCATAGGGTTGTGATTGAGTTCTTGAAAGATAATATACTTACACGTTTTGGTACACCGCGAGCTATAATTAGTGATGGAGGGTCGCACTTTTGTAATGGACCTTTTAGGATTTTGATGAAGAAATATGGTATTACACATAAGGCAGCTACCTCATATCATCCACAGACTAGTGGTCAGGTAGAGGTTTCCAATTGGGAGATAAAGCGTATATTAGAGAAAACAGTTAATCCTAATCGGAAAGACTGGTCGTCTATGCTTACTGATGCCTTATGGGCTTACTGTACTGCGTTTAAGACCCCCATTGGAATGTCACCTTATCGACTTGTGTATGGAAAGGAATGTCATTTACCTGTTGAGTTAGAATATATAGCATATTGGGCTGTTAAGCAGCTAATTTTTTCACTAGACAAGGAAGGATCCCATAGGAAACTCCATCTCAATGAGTTGGAAGAGATTCGTAGAGATGCATACGATAGTGCTAAGGAGTATAAGAACAAAATGAAACTTGTGCATGATAAGAATATTTTAAGAAAGTCATTTTCTCCAGGTCAAAAAGTTCTTCTGTATGATACCCTCTTGCATCTTTTCCCTGGGAAGTTACGTTCTCGGTGGACGGGTCCTTTTATTGTTCGCACTGTCTTTCCTCATGGAGCTGTTGAGATCGAGACACCGGATGGTAGTAGTTCATCGAAGGTTAACGGTCAGAGATTGAAACCCTTTTTAGAGCCCTTTCCTACAGGTGATGTTGAGGAGGTCCCTCTGGAGGACCCTGTTTATCCTTGATTGACCATCGAGGCGATTGTATGTTGTATATTAGTTTTTGATTCACCCAGGTACTATCTTTCCGACTTCTCTTTTTACTGATTCCTCATGTTACTTTTTGGTATTGCTCTTTCATTATAAACATTGAGGACAATGTCAGATTTAAGTTTGGGGGTGGGGAAGAAACTTTTTGTTAGCTTTTAGTTGCAATAAATAAACTCCATAGCATAGAAATTTATGCTTATTAAGGTTGGCACTAACCAATCTAAGTGGATGGGAACATCTTGGTTGTAGAAGTTGAGGAACCAATCTGATTAGATGGAAACATCTAAAGAGTCTATTCGTAAAAGCACATAGCTCAGGTGTTAGAATTTAAAAAAAACATGGTAGTTTCGTCATAACTCGTTGAATCCTAATCCCTTCTGTTTTTATTTCTTAAGTGATTTGGTGGGGCACACGACTCAAGTTGTTACCATTGCTAGGTGAAATAGAGTGATTGAGATACAAAAAAAAAAAAAAAAAAAATCGAGACCAGACCATCAGACCAACCGAAATAAATTCAATAACGTTGACCATTGGTGCCCTTGTATATGCCAGTTGTGTTGACCTAGAGTTAGGTTTATCGACCACTGGTGACCTTGTATATTCCAGATGTGTTGATATTAGTCAGACCGGTATCTTATTCCATTAGGATAGGTTTATCTTGGAAGAGGCCTTCAGACAGATATGGGAAACACCGTTCACTTTAAACCATCTATTTTTTTCTCTTTATCCATCTTCTTAATCTTTCCATGTGATTGGTTGACTCCGGTTATGATGTCTAGAAACTATCTAAGTAGAGCTCTATCACATATATATGAATTATAGTATGCTGAGTGCAAACTCGTGTACAACAATTGGAATTTCGCATCAGGGTACTTCCTCCTATAGTCAATGTTTGTATGCCAACCAAGGAGATTCTTTAGTGCCTTCCAAGGTTGTGCGTAGATAGTTAGGGTCTAGAGTAAAGGTTTTGTGGGTACACCTCTGGTAAACCCTCCGGAGACAACACTCCGCCGCTAAGGCCACCTAGCGGTTTAACGGCTTGCTGCACGTGCTAAGTGTAGTCATTTTATTTTCTATATTATTTTTGCTCGAGGACTAGCAAATAATAAGTTTGGGGGTATTTGATAGACACATTTTTGTGTCTAATTTGACCTCAATGTTATGTATCGTTGGTACTCGATTTCGTACTTATTATGGTGTTTTATGTGTTTGTAGGTATTTTTGGGAAATAAACATTTTTGGAAAATTCGGCTCGAAAAGTTGCTTGGGGCACCCCAGAGGAAATTTGCTATACAGACCTCAGATTTGGCTAAGGAGCACCCATGTCTATGTGTAGCCCATATTCATCCACAACACCCATTTTCTATCGGCACCCCCACTCTGGTTAGCGGGCCACCCTTCTTCATCATTTGAATTCAAGAACTAGCGGGAAAGTTTGGTTCTTCCCTGGAAGATTAGGTTTCGAGAATTCAAGGGGTTATAGTGTGATTCAACGGCTGATTTCGATTGGGATGAACGTGATATTCCTAAACAATGCTGGTATGGGTGTTCAAATGAGTTTACTTGGGATGGATAATCGTTGGGAAGAAAACATGGGAGTACGTGTGCAGTTGAGATAATAACGGGATTTGCATGAGTTGGAGAGAGTTCTGCGCATGCTAGGAAGATTCTAACAACCATTTGGGTCGTGACAGAGATAAATAAGGAGAATTTGCAGATGTATAATGCGCGCAGGAGCAGAAAAGGGAAAGAATATTTTCCCGTGTCTGGCAGAGTTATTGAGAATTATCCTGGAGTTATTACATCGATTCTTAGGCCCTGTTGAGTATATAAAGACTGTTCGGAGGTCATAGAAGGGTTATGGAGAGATTGGGGAGAAAACAGAGCAAACAAACGTAAGTTGGAGAGATCTTCTGCTGCTGCCATTGAAGAGAACACAAAGAACATTAGACTGTAGAAGACAGTCGTTGTGCTACAGTGACAATGACACTCTATTTCTATCGTTCTCTGTAACAGCTCGGTTTGTAACAGATATAAGTGTTACAAACCCGATTTTAATCCTTTTTCTCCCATTTCATTATTTGTAAACACCATTTGAGCAATGAAATCAACTTTTGAACGTGTTTCCAACATGATAATGAGCTAAATCTCCCACAACCAAGACAATGAGGAAGCTAATCACGCATGAATAATTGGTAACTATTTTATTTTCTCTAATTTATAATTTATAATTCACTCAATCACTGCTTTTCCAGAGTTTTAAATTGTTTACATAATTTTCTTAATTAGTTGTGATTCAGTCTGGTAGGTTATACTTTGTTTAGTCAATTGATAATCTATGCTTAGGGAATATAATTGATATTTGAGAATTCGCCTGATTATTTATGAGTTAATAAAATAAGGGACTTAAAAGATAATTAGAGTTTTGGATTATTTGCCATAATTTATTCATGTGTGATAGTGGAATCAGTGTCTTGGTTATTCCTAATAATCTTGAATTAAGTTTTGTTTGTTTTTAAATTTCATTAAATACAAAATATTTTGCTTTCACAAGTCTCAACGAACTTTTTACTACAACTCAATTGTAAATTACATCATGCAATGGAAGACCTTCGTGCTGAGATGATGGCTGAGATCAAGCAGCTGAAGGTAAACCAAGGAGGGGGAAGACTAGATGAAGTAATGAAAGAAGACAATACCACTCCATTGGCAGCACACTTGGCCAAAGATCTCATCCCTCAGAAATGCCCTCTCCCAGTGTTCGAATGTTACAACGGATCCAGCGATCCCGCGGCCCATCTCTGATACTACAACCGAAATTTAGCTCGATGGGATAATGACGATGCCGTTCTCTGCAAATATTTTCCGTCAAGCCTAAAAGGGACAAAGTTATCCTAGTTTGATAACCTGCCACCAAATTCCATCGACTCCTACCGCCAGCTCACAGAGAAATTTTTGAGGACATACATGTACAATAAAGTCGTCGATACAGGAATGGAAAAACTCTTTCGTCGGCAGTCGAACACAAAGAAACCATCAGAGTATATACTGACAGGTGGCACAAGATCTGCCAAGCAATAGGGAACGTAGATCCAGTGGTGGTCATCAATTGTTACAAGTGGGGATTGGATAGGATGAGTCCGTTGTTCGTTGAGATTCATGGAAGTGTTCCCGAAACCGAAGGAGATCTTCGGGTTATCATCGAGAAGCATGCCAGGTTGGAAGAAATCCATCGGGAAAATCCTAGGGCCCATGCCCGAAGATCTCATCGGACCAATTCTGTGGATCAAGCCAGCGGATCCAAGAGGAGCGGTTCTGCCGAGTGGCCAAACGAAGATAAAAGAGGACGAAGGGATGATCATTGCCCTGACGACCGGAAGTTTGAGGATCAAGTCTACACAAAACTGAATACCAACTACACTCGCATTTTGAGAGATATCAAAAGTAGAGAAAACCTAGAGTGGCCTTGGTCCAAGGGAAAACAACCACCCAGATCAGAAAAATTAAGGGATTACTGTGAGTACCATTGTTTCAATGGACATCAAACGAAAAAATGCAAGAACCTCAAGATAATGATCCAAAAGATGATCGACGCTGGCGATCTCAAGCAATACATACATAAGGGAAAAATCGAAGATAAGGATAAGCGAAGAAAGCAAGTCCAGCTACCCGATGGTAACCGAACGTTCAACACTATCTCATGTTCTGAAGCCACCGGACCATCACTAACTGTCCAGATAGGCAAAAGGTTAAGGAAGCAATTTGAAGGTTACTGCGAGTTGTACAAAATTGATGGAGTAGAAGTGGACCAACACGAACAATGGATGAACGCTCCAGTAACTTTCGATGTTGATGATGTAGAGGATGACATGGAGTATCACAACAACCCCTTGGTTCTTGCATTACCCATAGCGGGGTGCAATATCAGAAAGGTCCTCATCGATGGAGGGAGCTCGGTCATTCTACTGTTCTATGACACGTTCAAACGAATGTAGTTGAATGATGAGCAGTTGATGTCTTCATACTACACCATATAAGGATTCAATAGGGCCCCAACGAAGCCTTTGGGAGACATTGTGTTACAAGTGAACGCAGGACCAATGAAGGTTGATAAACGATTCAGCGTAGTGTACGCTCCTTCCCCTTACAATGCCATCATCGGACGAAGATGGGTGCACAAGCTCAAAGAATTAGTAGCGAACTATCATCAATACCTTAGATTTTCAACACCCGAAGGGATAATGGAAATAAAGGGAGATCAGGTCACCGCTCGAGAATGTCAGGCTATACAAAATCAGCTCAATAACGAACAAGATGAGCAGCGTAAATCCCGAAAAAACCGAAAAAAGAAGCTTCCAAGGAGAAAGCGATTGACCTTTATCTCGAAGAAATCTCTGGAAAAAGTCTGACGAAGGAGAGCATCGTTCTAAACACCGAAGAAAGTAACTCGATAGCTAAGGGGGCTGAAGAGCCTACCAAATAGCAATTAAAGTATGTCCCTATCCTAAGGGAACCAAAGCCTACATTCATATCTGTGGAACCTGTGAAGGAGATCAATATAGGGCCCAAAGATAACCCAAAGATGATCAAGATAGGGACCTTAATGGATAAATAAAGAGAGATGACTCTAATCGAGCTACTCATGGAGTACATGGATATATTTGCGTGGAAATTAGGAGACATGCCAGGAATTGATCCGAAGATAATTCATCACGAACTTCGCATAAAGCCGGGCACAACCCCCTTCAGGCAGAAACTACGAAAGGTAGCGTCGTAGTATCACTAGGCAATTGAGAAAGAGCTCCGCAAACTGTTAGAAGCAGGGTTCATCAAGGAAGTGAAGTATCCAACATGGATCTCGAATATGGTCATCGTGCCGAAGAAGAATGGAGGAGTAAGAATATGCATCGACTTTACCAACCTCAACAAGGCATGTCCGAAGGATAGTTAACCACTCCCAAGCATCGATCAGCTGGTAGAAGCTGTTGAAGGATACAAAGAACTGCCATTCTTGGATGGATATTCTGGCTACAACCAAGTAGACTTGGCAGAAGAAGATCAACAACACACATCATTATATACCCCGCACGACCTCTATTGTTACACAAGGATTCCATTTGGACTTAGAAATTCAGGGGAAACATACCATAGGATGGTTGATGCTATCTTCAAACCATGGATCGGGAACACTCTAGAAGTCTACGTCGATGATATTCTCGTCAAAAATAAGCTGCGCAAAGACCACCATCGAGACTTGAGGTATATCTTCAAAGCAATGAGGAAACATAGCATGAAAGTGAACCCAGAAAAATGCACATTCGGCGTCACCTCAGGGAAGTTCCTCGGATATCTAGTAACGAAGAGCGGCATCGAAGTGGATTCCGCCAAGATCCAGGCCATCGTAGATATGCCATCCCCAAAGAACCTGAAAGAAGTCCAAAAGCTCAAAGGATCCCTAGCGGCACTGGGAAGATTTATCGCCAGGTCATCGGACAAATGCAAACATTTCTTCAACATTATCAAAAAAGGGAGCAAGTTCGAATGGACCGCCGGATGCGAGGAAGCCTTCCGGAAGATAAAATAATACCTGGACACGATCCCGATCCTTCGAAAGCCCGATCCCGATGAGGTGTTGGAACTGTATATAGTGGCAACTGAAGATGCGGTCAGCGCGGTCCTTGTCAAAACCAACACGAAGGTTGAGAAACCAATATATTACGTCAGAAAGACTCTCAACCCGGCGGAAAGAAACTACATGAAGATTGATCAACTCATACTAGCATTTTCATGGGCAACCCAAAAGCTGAGAACCTATTTCTTGACTCATCATGTTCGGGTCCCATGTAAAGCACCGTTGGAAGCTTTCCTCAAGAGCACAGCGAAAGTAGGAAGGATAGCAAAATGGAACACTCATCTGGATCAATTTAACATTATCCACAAGATCCGAACTGCCCAAAAGTCACAATTCTTAGCGTATTTTTTGGCGTACTTACCTCTGGGTAACGACGAAGAAGTAAAGGACATACCAGAAACAGAAGAGGACGGGAAAGATCCAGTCGATATACTCGAACCCTCAAACTAAAGAAGATGGGAAATCTTCGTCGATGGATCAAGGAATAGAGAAAGCGTAGGCATAGGTATCGTGATTACCTCTCCAACCGGAGACAGGATCGTGCATGCACTAAGATTGGAATTCAAGGGGCATACCAATAACATCGTAGAGTACGAAGCTGTAGTACACGCCCTCCGATTAATAATAGAAATGGGGATAACTTATATATGCGTAACAAGTGATTCTCAGTTGGTCATTCGGAAAATAAAACTAGAATACAATTTCTACGATGACACCCTCTCCGCATACATGGATCTGGTCCAGACCTTAGCCTCCCAGATACCAAGCATCAAGTTCCGACACCTGTGCAGAAAAGATCTCAGGCATGCCGACGCCCTAGCGTACATATCATCGATGATGAGGGATGAAAGCGTCAAGGCCATCAAAATAACAAGAGTATACGAGCCTTCGATTATTCCACAACAAACTTTTGATACCATCTGTGAAGACGATGTAGGGGAGGATATAGCTGACGATGACGTTGGGGAAGATATCAACAACGATTTCAATGAATAGGATACCTTATCAAGAGAAAATCAAGACGAAGATTTACCAACGAAGAAGATTGGAGAACCGAAATCCACCTGTTCCTTGAAGAAGGAATGCTACCTGCAGACCTGAAGCAATCTCGAAAGATACAGTCGAAGGCAGGTAGATACGATCTTCGGGACGGAATCCTTTACAAGAAGTCTTTCCTCGGACCATTATTACGATGCTTATCCAGGAAAGAGGGCCATCGTATCCTGAACGACATCCATTACGGTGACGCAGGCAACCACAGCGGAATGAGGTCGCTAGCCGGAAAAGCTAAGATGCAAGGATATTACTAGCCAACGCTGGTACGAGATGCATCCAGGATGTCTAGAAGATGTGAAGAAAGTCAACGTTTCTCTAAGAGAATCCAATCCACGGCAACGAAGCTAAATTCCGTAGATAGCCCCTGGCCATTTTCAAAATGGGGGTAGATATTTTTGGACCCCTGATCGAAGGGTCATGGAAAAGACGATTCTTGATTGTAGCCACGGATTACTTTAGCAAGTGGGTAGAGGCCAAAGCTCTGGCCAGGATTAGAGATGTAGACGCATTCACATTCATCTTTCAAAACATCATTTGCAGGTTCGGCATTCCCGCAGAAATCGTCTCAGACAATGGTAAGCAGCTACAAGGAAAAAATATAGATATGCTCTTCGATACTTTAAAGATCAGGAAGAACAAATCAAATCCCATTTAACCCCAAAGTAACGGACAGGCTGAAGCCACGAATTAGACTCTAGCTCTTATCCTCAAGAAATCATTAGACGAACACAAGGGTCGATGGTGTGAACAGCTGCATAATGCGCTATGGGCATACCGAACCACACGCAGATCCGCCACCGGTGAATCTCCGTTCCTCCTTACTTATGGAGCCAAAGCTGTTATTCCAATAGAGATCATCATGCCGACCACGAAGACCGAAGCCTGGGAGAAGAATATCACAGCGGACATGATGTTAGAAAGGCTCGATGACTTGGAAGAACGAAGGGAGACAGCGTTGCAACGAATGGAGAATTACCAACGAAGGTTGGCTAGAGAGTACAACAAGAAAGTTAAGCTTAGGATTTTTTTAGAATGGCAGTATGTGCTAAGAACTATACCGCAATATCAACGAGAGAAAAAGTGGGGAAAATTAGCACCAACATGGGGTGGGCCATTTATCATACATGACGCCATACTACCCATGAAGCAATGCAGTTCTGCGCCTGCATGAAGAGTACCAGAAGAAGAAGAAGCTGGCGTACCCGCTTGAAATTTTTCTATCTCTGGTCGAGGTGTAGCAGACCTCATCTTATCAATTAAAAAAATCTTTTGCAAAAACTTTATTGGGGAAAGTAATCATACACAATCTCTCGGGACTCCCCTATCAACATCTATAAGTGTAGGACCATGGGGAAGGCTTCCAGCAGAAAGAGATACCCAACCATTCTACAAAGTGGTCGTTCAACGGAATGGGTGCATGTAAATATTTCAATAACGCATCACATATATGGGAACGCTGCATTAACCCCCACCGTCCGGTAATCCTCTGGCCAAGGGTTAGCCGGCGGGATGACAAGTCCAAAGTCAATAACAAAGGTGCTTACTTTCGGCATTGCTGTCAAACACTTTCTATCCCGTTAATTAATTCGTTTCTTAATTACTAGATTGACTCATTATCTAAAGCATAACTGAACTGATAATGCAGGAAAAATAGAAGTTGTACATATCCAAATAAACGATGATCTATTCCATAAAAGTTGATTACAAGTTTGAGGAATTGAACAAGAAAAGCAAGATACAACCAAAAAAAAATTGCCCGGAGCCAAGTAATCAACAAAGATAAAATTTATATAACGTACATAGAAGTCTACTTCCTCTTGGAAGACTCGACGCAATCGGCAGGATCCTTCAGTTGATACGAAGGAACACTCCCCCACGAAGAAGGGCCTGAAGAGTAAGTCAAGGGCTCAGGCACAGGACGACGAGGATACTTCTTAACAATATCATGTTCCATCAGAAGGTTCTGTTCAATCTTGGTTAAAGTCTCTCCTCGGCCAGATGACAACGATCCTTGTGAGTAATGACGGTAGCCTTCATCTCATATTGCGATAACAAAGATGTCAGTCGAGCCACCTCCTTGGCTACTTCCTTCGCCGCTGCATCCTTAGATCCTGTTATCCCTTCGAAATACCTAGTTTTACCCTCTTGGTATGCTAGGGAAGATTGAGCCTTTTCAAGCCTTTCATTTGCGAGGTTAAGTTGTCCGTCGAGCTCTGAAAAAGAGAACACAAATGGGCTAGAAAATCTAAATTACAAAGACTACTCACGACCGAACAAGTGTATACCTTCGACCTAGCCGAAGCTATTTCATATTCATTAACTACAGCGTCCCGGGCTTTGTCAAGAAAATCATACTCATCCGAAATTTTCTTATAATCCAATCGAAGATTTGTGAGAGCAAACTGACACTGATCTAACTCTACCTGCTTCATGGAGTATAAATGGCGAAGACGGTTGACTTCGTTACTCATATCTTATATCCCTTTGGTAAGTCTGTACATATTAATCTCCAGATCCTTCTCAGAGTCCACTAAACGAGCAACATCGGCCCGAGAAGCAGCTAAGGCATTACTAAGGGCATGGGATTCAACTCTGGCATCGTCCCTCTCCTGAACGACCCGCTGTATATAATCCCAAGCTTCAGGACCATGGGACGATCGATCTTGACGCAACTCCTCTTCCAAGTTTGCCACCTTGGTTTCTAAACGAGAGATATCCTCACGAGCCTGACGCAGATTTTCACGAGTCCACAATAAAGCACCATCAAACTGACGATGATCAACGTTATAACGATTCTGCATATCAATCATCAGCTCTCGTCGTTGTCGATACTGAGCTATCAAATCATTGTGCTCATTGGCCCAGGCATTCCACTTATCAGCCTCATTTTTAATTTTCTCCACCAGTTCCCTAATCCGAGAAGCTTGGCAGGTCCTTTCATTCTGAAGCCACGTTAACTCTCTGATATCGACCGTTGAAGATAGGGCTGGGAAACTCAGTCAACATACTAAGAAGACGAAAGAGAGAGGCGAAGAGAAATACTAGAGAGAGATACGAACCATTGGAAGACGAAGCGTCTTTACAGGCCTTCTCCAAATCATTACGAACCATTGCGATCTCATTACGAGGCTTCTCCTCTTCAGCACCAAACTGCTCTTTCCCCTTCAGATGATTCTTCAATTCCAATATCTCCTCGTCCTTAGCAGCGATGAGCGCCTCAGCAGCGGTCAACTCACCTTCTCTGTGAAGAAGCTTTGCCTCCAACTTAAGAGCCTTCGCCTTGAAGAACTGGTACAAGGTATGGTTACAATGTTCGCTTCTCATCATCTGCATTAATAACAAGACAAGATATAACTGTAAAAAATCCACAACATTAGATCACTTGGCTCATAGGGAATTTCTAACGCCTTACCTCAAGAATCCGCTGTTGAGGGAAACCGTATTGGTACCCATCGACAGTTGCAATCATATCAGCAACAGAAGAAGGAGGATCGACTAAAAGACTAGTGGAAGTATCTCCCAAATCCTTCTCCCATATCTCCGCAACCTCATCATGGGACGTTAGTTGCATCTTCTGACGGGTGAAAGCATCAGAACTCTTCTCTCCTTGGATCACTGAAGCAGGGTTTGACACGAACATCAAATTCTTCTTCATCATCCAGTCAAGTATAGAATCATCACCATCTTGCATCATGGCCCTCTCAAAACCCTCCAAATACGCCTCAGCAGAAGCCTCATCAACAACAGCGTTCTTTCTAGCATCTGAATTCCTCTTAGCCTGGGCCTCGGCGTCTTCACCAGCAGAACTCTCTTCCATCTCAGTTATTTTTTCTCCACCAGTCTCGCCAATAACATCCCACTCGTCATTTAGAGGGATCAGGGAGAAGTCTGAAGCCAACCCCATAGCAGCACCAAGGTCATCCTTCCCACCAGAGGAGTGGATCTTGCCAAAAGAGAATTCCGGACCCAATCCGTTGGGTATCGTGGATTGAAGATCAACATATTCGTTCCTCTGAGTCGGAGGAGGAGGGAATATATGTTCTTCAGCGGGTATATCCCCTTTTCCGCCAGGGGCAATCTATTTTGCATTAGCTCCACGGACAGCATCTCCTTGAATGCCAGGGGTAATCTCTTTCTCACCATCCTCGTAATTGTGAGAAGAATTACCTGTATGCTCTTCATCATCGGTAGCTTCCTCTTCCTCCTCGACAATCTCATTGTTCACTGGGCTAGTAAACTCATCGGGAGTTTCAGTCTCCTCAACAGTAGCGGTGAAAGATTGAACCGGACCAATCTTTTTCTTCTTTGTTATCTAAGGACATAATACAATGTTATCAAGAAGGCAATTTTCTCCGTACTATGACCAAATCAAACTAAGAAGAAAAGGGGCAAATATATACATTATAAACTCACAAAGAGTCATACCTTGACATTAGAAACATCCTTCGGAGGAAGGGTAGCGTCGGAGCTTTCCTCTTTGTCTACATCAGCAGCATCGAAGGCATACTCAAAGTCCATACCATCAAAATTTAACTGCCAAGGGCAGAAGTTACCATAACGAGCTGGGGTACTATCACGAGGCTGACTACCAGCAACAGGGCGCCATCCATGCTGACCAGGTACCCAACCATAAGCCCAAGGACCGACAACCTCAATAACGGTGTCGTTCCACTCATAATCATGTTCACGCTTGAGCCGCTCACGAGCAGGGAAAAGTTTTCGCTGAGAAGTTCCTTCAGTACCAGGGACGTAATGAAGCTTCGATCCACTCACCTTACTCAGGAGAAGAACCTCACCCTGGGAAGCGGGAATAGTACGAAGACCGACGCTCCATGGCTTATGATTCCTACTATTAACATAGTCACCGAAGGAAGCATTGAAGTTCTCTGGAGTATACCAATTTCTCTCAGACGGGTTAGGAACGTATCAGGTCATCATCGTCTCCCTCTTACTCCGAAGGTAGCACTCCTTAAGCGATCGAAGGTAATTCCCAGACAGCTGTACCACCGATCGACAATGAGTATGTGGAGTAGAGCCCTCACGATGAGCCAAGATGTCGTAATAAAAGAATTCACCCGACTTGTACAAGGGAAACATAAGGCCAGCCTCGAAGGCCCCCACGGTTGTCAGCAGATGAAATTCATCGTACTTATAATTCTTAATTAAATCATAAGTGAGATCGTCATCAGGAGCATAAAACTTAACGTCGAAAGCTTCGAGCTCATGCTTTACCTTGAACGCCTCGATATCAATGTGTTTAAAGGTAACCTTCTTTTTACCAACCGAGACGCTTCGTATAACTGGGAAAGAATCAGAATCATCAACTTTATCCGAAGCTTTCCTCTTGATTGGCGGATTTCTTGATGGATCATCCTTCGACGCAGCACCTTTGGCAGATTTCCCCTTCACTGGAGAAGTAGGTGGGGGGAACGTAGACTTCTGAGAAGGCTTCGTAGTAGGAGCAATAGAACGAAGAGGCTGTATATCTAGCAACTCATCACGTTGAGGAGTAGGAGACGACACATTCGTCGGTTCATCACGCTGAGACGCAGGAGGGCGATTAACATCATATCGGGAACCCTGAGAACTCCTCGGTGGATCCCCTCTCTTGGCAGATGAAACTCGACGAGCAGACGCAGACGAAGGCTTCTGAACTCGAAGATATGGCTGGAGAGACCTAGGTGGACTACCCTTCGGCGGAGATACATCAGGACTTTTGGATAAAGAAGATCTATAAGGGCTCGATGGTGGAGTCTGATATGGAATCCGATGACGATCAGCCATATCTATGAACAAGACGAACAAAGAAAGTGAAGTTCATGAAATGAAGTTTTGCAGATTTATGTCGTTCACCAGAAATATCATCAAGAACATAGAAATAAGTAACCCAGTAAAATCTAGAAACCCCACAATCCGCAAAATCAAGGAACCCTAATTCAGTCGTGACCATCAAAAACTAGCTTCAAGCGATCAATTGGGAATCCTTAGGTTTCATGATAAAGAACAGGGGAAATTATATATACTTTCGTATATTTGTTCTTCATCACGAAATTTAGGTGCAGTAGCAGAAAAAAAAGATCAAACAAAAGTGAATAAAAGCTAGAAAAATACCATACTTGAATCAGAAGCGTTACGATGGGAGCAAAGATGATCCGCGAATACCTGATGAACAACAACAACTGAAGAATTCAGATGTTTATAACTCTGAACAACACCAACAAGAGTTAATGGCTAAAGAACAAAAGAGAAGAGAAGAAAGAGGAAAAAGTTCAGAGAATGAACTGACAAGAGAATGAAGAGGGAATAAAATTTATTTCAATAACATCCTCTCCCCTATTTATAGAATGCAGAAACTGAAACCGTCCCATGATTCAAGAAGGAATTATTACTAGTAATGGGAAACGTTCCCTAAAATCTAGGAGAAGTTATTGAGGAGAGATGAAGAATATGAGAAGATAGTTTTCTTCTAAATTTGACCGACACCCAAATCAGAATAAAAGGGAAAATTGTATACACATAATTTATCACTCACCACATGTCTAAAGAGTTACACGTGGAAGACGCACAGCTTGAGACATCAAGGCACGATGCCACGTATCAACGCCCAAGGGGCATCTGTCATCTATATATGGTCATCATCGAACTGATCCGATGGCTAAGAATCGTGGAGCACCGAAAGAACGAGCCACCGCGAAGTACTGAAGAACACCCAAAGATCTGCTTTATCCCATCTCGAGGAAGATCCAAGATCAATGGTGAGGATTGGTCACACTGACGAGGATGGGACAAGGGCATCCGACACCTGTCTGACGCGTGCAGACCGTCCCAACCACCCGCATTAAACACCCTAAGCATAGGGTACGTGTCAATCATCCTGTGGAACAGAAAGAGGCAACCCTTCGCAACTACACATGACCGTTGGACCCTTCAGTCAAGAACGAAGATACCAGAGGGATTAGCATAGAGATCAAGAAGATAAGGTTGCAACTATCTCTAATAGTGGACCCATGTATTATCCCTATAAATACCCCTCTCCACTAAGAGAGAGGGGGTCGACCATTTTTGAGTGAGTATAGGAGATTTTAGGAGAGAGAAGTAGGAAGAGTAAGTATGAATTCCATTTCTTCCTTTAGCTTCGTAATTCACACAGAGTCATTTGACTATCATTGTAACTCTTCAATACATAGTGAAACTCCAACCTCCGTGGACGTAGGCCTTAGTGTTGAACCACATAAATCATTGTCTCATTTACATTCAGTACTTTACTTTCTGTTTTATTATTATGCCTTAATCTTATGCATGGTTTAATTTATTCCCCCGTGACTAGATGATGACGAGTCCGAAAGCTCAGAGTCTAATAGACTTCGAACTTATATTGTATTGCATGTGTTTCACCTCTCCCAATGATTTTGAATGATATCTATAAAGGTATTTACAATTTAGTATCAGAACTTCCCATCAAAACCAAAAAAACCTCAACTTACATATGAATTATATCCTGTTAGAGCACTGCTCGGTCGAACTCGCATGCGTTGCTATCTCAAGCATGTTTGTCAATGTTAATGATCAAAACTATAAGTCTAGATTTCTAGCCTATTTATAGATGTCTCAGACTAGGACATAGATTGTGTAGTTGAGCATTAGACTTCACGGTGTTCATCATTTGAAGACGAAGAACTACTAAGGGGAGCTTGTGGAACTTCATCAACAAAAGGTATGTGGAGATTGAAACTCATCTATCACTTGGAAAATCTATTTCTACTCTATCTCCTATATTGAGACATAAGTCGTATTACGATGTAGTTTTCTATTATACACATTTGAGATTTCGAGCTGAGTTTAACTCGCTTACATATTTTTCGAAATATGTGTTTGCAAGCTTTCGCTTCGACCAAGTTCATCTTATATTCTTGACAAAAGTCAGAATATGATCATGTGAAAATTGCCGAGTAAACATCTTACATGGTTTGTGTGTTACAATCATTAATTTGGTGTAGACTTGGAATGTTTCGTAATGATTATTTCAATATCTTGATAATTTCTTTGATGCTAATACTGTGTGAAAAAAGCTATTGTCATCCTCTAAGAAAGTTTTAATGATTGAAATAAAGAGTTTAGAATCAAGTAACCATGTTTGGATATAAACATAGTGTGTTCTCAAATTTGTGTGTAAGTCCAAAACCGGGAACATGAAGTATGCGTACCCGTACGCGTACTGGTGGTTGTTGGATGTCTAGGCAAGTATGCGTACCCGTACGCATACTGGCGGAAGTCTCACGTCCGTGAATTTCTGCTGGAGTTTGGAAGTGTGAATTAGTATGCGCACCCGTACACATACTGGCGTAACCAAACTGGGTCCGGCTACTTAAGTATGCATACCCGTTTGTGTACTTGAGTGGGTTACTTTTTAAAATCGGTTGTGTACATGAACTTAAACATTTATATAATAAGGAATGCAATCTTTGCAAACCGTGGCTATAATTTTCATGAATTGATTCGAGTGAATCAAACCGATTTTTCTTCAATTGTTTTCTTGTATACTTCTATGAGAATATAACAATTGAACAGCTCTTTAACTAATTTTATTTGAGTCATTTGAACTAGTTATGGTTAAGATGAATAAGGTTGATATGAGAGTGATCATATGTCTAACTTCGGTTAACTATTATTGAGTCAACATGGTGTACACGTTTGGGTACGGTTACATAAACCTAAATGAGGTTACATTTCATTTGTGTGTAACAAGCTAAGTTCGATCTAATGGTTGAAAGATATTAGCTTGGTTGAATCAGGTTTTTCATCTAACGGTGATTATTGAATGCTTTGTTACCAAGGTAACTTGGATTGCAAACCCTGATTTGAAAACTATGTAAGGGAGAACTCTAGAAATTGGGAAACCTAATCCCTACACCTCCTGTGTTACTAGTTGCATCAACTAGCGTCAGTTCTTCTTTAACCTTAGGTTTCTATCGAAACCCTGTAGGTTAACGAATTCAAAGACTTCATTGGGATTGTGAAGCTAGACCCAACTATTTTCTTTATAGTTGCGTGTTTTGATCTTGCCTGATTCTATCGTTTGAGTATTATCTTCTCTAAGATATGCTCGAGACTTAATCTCTGATAGGCAAGATAAAAATTAATCACAAACACATTCATCTTATAGTTTATGATTCCATAGTATCTAGTTTCACCATCATACGATTTAGATTATTGTGAGGTGATTGATAATACTAGGTTGTTCTTCGGGAATATAAGTCTGGTTTATTAATTGGTTCTTGTTCACCTTGATTTATCAAAAGATGGAACAAAAAACTCATATCTATTTCTTTGGAAGACAGATTTATCTATTGCAATAGACTTTTCTGTGTGAGACAGATTTGTTTATCAAGTCTTCGACTTTGGGTCGTGGAAAATCTTAGTTGTGGGCGAGATCAGCTAAGGGAATCAAGTGCGTAGCATCCTGCTGGGATCAGAGACGTAAGGAGCACAAATGTACCTTGAATCAGTGTGAGATTGATTAGGGTTCAACTACAGTCCAGTCCGAAGTTCATTGGTAGTATGCTAGTGTCTGTAGCGGATTAATACATTGTGGTGTTCAAACTGGACTAAGTCCCGGGGTTTTTCTGCATTTGCGGTTTTCCTCTTTAACAAAATTCTGGTGTCTGTGTTATCTCTTTTCCTCATTATATTTTATTATATAATTTAAATATCACATGCTGTGCGTTGAATCGATAAGTTGGGAAATCCAACCTTTGGTTTTTGATTGAAATTGATTGATCCTTGAACATTGGTCTTTGGTACCGTTCAAGTTATTCCTCTTATATTCGATCTGGCTCACAGATTTCTATTTGATTATTGCGGATTGAATTAAGAGTTAGAGATATAAACTTTTTAATATATTTTTCTCTAGATTGAGTCTGACTGTCTAGTTGATTCTTTATAAAGTGTGTTGGAGTAAGTCCTCTCTGATTTCCAAACAAATTGTTGGGTGTGGTTGTTAGACCCATGCATTTTCATATCCTCCCATTGATGAACAATGTGATTCATCGTATAGTTCTGAAAAATATATGTTGAAGATATCCACAGACAAATGTGCATCTTGATTGCATACACTAATTCATCCTTGTCCCTACGTCTTCTTCCGTGTCTCCATTTGTTTCTTTCTAACCATAATTTCCAGCTGATAGCAAAATATAGTAAGTGCCAAATTACCTTAACTATGGTTGCCACTCCCTCCAATCTCCAACTCAGTAACATGCTCTTAAAGTTAGCTGGCAAACCCATAAATTTTTTAACGAAGACAGAAAAACCTCCCAGACGTATCTTGACAAATCACAGTTCATAAAACAATGGTCTCGAGTCTCTTCCTCAGTATTGCAAAGGAGACATATGTTTGACGAAATTTCCACTCCTCTCGCCTGCAACATGCTTCTAGTTGGTATAGAGTTGTGCATAGCGGCCCAAATCATGAACTGAACCTTTGGTGGAGAAAATTTGTTGTGCACTACTTTGTAATACTCCCAATCCGGCTCAGTTTCAGTAAATTTGACATAAAAAGATTTTCCAGACCAATCACCCACGGTTTCATCTTCCTCCCCTTGCACTAAATCCACATTCCTTAACTCGTGTTTGATTTCCAGCAGGGCGATACATTCAGTAGGGTCTAGGGCCTTTGAAAACTCAAAGTTCCATGAAGCACACTTCATATCAACAACCATAAGAAATTTTTGCTTGCTTAGTTCGAAAATTCTTAGGTATTTATCCTTGAAAGACCTATTTTCCAACCACATGTCGTTCCAGAACCTAATTCCACTACTATTCTTCACCTGTATAACAACAGAGTTAAAAAAAATCATCAGTAGCCTTAAGAATCTCAGACCAAATACTTCTACCAATTGTTTCCTTAAGCTGTAAAGGAAATAAAGCTGCCTCATCTGAGTTAGATTTTTCACACATAATTTGTCTCCACCAAGCGTTTTTCTCCTTGTTGTATCTGCCATGCCATTTTTCCAACAAAGATCTATTTATAAACCTTAGTTTCCTTATACCTAAACCTCCCTTTCTCCTAGGTTTTGGAACTTTTTTCAAAGAAACTCAACTCATTTTCTTAATGTTATCATCCTCACCCCATAAATATTTCCTTATAATGTTGTTCAATTGCTTTTCCATAGAAACATGCATATGGTAGACAGATAAGAAGTAAACAACAATGCTTTCTAAAGAGCTCTTGCTTAGAGTTACTCTTCCATATTTGTTTAGAAACTTTCTTTTCCAAGGAGACAACTTTTTATTCATCCTCTCAATGACTACATCCCAAATAGCTACGTTCCTTTTACAGTAATTGGAAGCTTATCAATCTTACACTCCAGTGCAAATACCAAATCTTGTACCAACTCTGTGAGAGTAAAATATCAACTCGACACGTGGTGCAAGATCTGGACGGGTGCACCATATAATACTACAAGCAACTACACAATAATACTACCTATTGCAATCCTTATCCTAACTAGTCAGCACACAATAATACTACCTATTGCAATCCTTATCCTAACTAGTCAGCATCTAGTCAGCCTTAAGGGAAGTAATGTAATTCGATGTAGAATACCCCCCTATATAAGATAAGGAGATATAGGTTAAAGGGGGTTCCTTATGCTTCTATTATCTCTCTAAGCTAGACTCTAGCTCATCTTCCTCCATGGATGGAGCTTCAAGTCCCTTGAGAACCTCCATTCATGGATCTTTGTGTAACACCACAAATAATAGTGAAAACAAAGTGGATGTAGGTCTTTTAATGGCCGAACCACTATAAAATCCTTGTGTTAATCTTTACTTTTATGCACTTTTATCTTTCATGTTTGATTTTCAATGATTTATATTCATCAGATCTTGTTGGATGTAGTAGTTAGAAAATGTGCAACTACATTTTGGCGCTAGAAACAAGGAGATAGATATAATCTACCTCCCTAATAACAGCTCTATATTGTTTTCATAATATTCTTGAGAGAAGTGGATTTCATACCACTGTGTAGAATTCTGTCAAAGTTCATGAGTAGATCTCGGACTCAACACGATCTACATGATCAGTGGAGTTCTGAAGACCTTCATACTCAACAATCTACACCATTTTAATTGATTTTCTTCGAATTTTCTATTTCTTTTAAGATCTCCTGTATCTTCCTCAAGATGCTCAAGAGAGATGAGGATCGCGGTGAAAATGAAGTTCAAAACACTTCGGCACTTAAGCGATCTCCTCCATGAAGGGGCTGGGAAGAATCTCTAGTAGATTTCATTGCTAAAAGGGCAACTTAGTAATTTTTATCCTCTTTTCAGAGATTTCTAAGACATCAGGCGATGTCCAGTTTCTAGATCTACAAGTTTCTAGCTTAAACAATTTATGTGGTTGCCATGATCGGAGAAACAGTTGTATGGATTTAATCACCATCTTCTGTTAACATGGTTGAAGGATAGTCAAATTCCTATCACGGAGAGCTCCAATGATGCTAAGATGAGCTCATCTCGTGCTGTTAGTGGTGAAATCCCAACGGTGAAAGAGATTACCCGATCTCGTGAAGGCATGAACCTAACGGCGAAAGAGATCATCCGATCTCATGAAAGCATAAGTCCTATGACAAAATGAGTCATTTCATAATTGAGAAACCCAACGGAGGAAGGGATCATCCGATCTCATGAAGGCATGAACCTAATGACGAAAGAGATCATCCGATCTCGTGAAGGTAAGATGCCAAAGGTGATAGAAGGAATCAACCAATGTCATGAAGGCACAATTCTGATGACCAAACGAGTCATCTCCTGAAGTTCAATATAAACAGCTCGTGAAGGCATGAACCTGATGCCCAAAGAGATCATCTGATCTGGTGCAATACCATAATTTCAAAAGGTGATAGGTGGGATCATCCGATCTCATGAAAGCGTAACCTCTATGACAAAATGAGTCATCTTATAATGCAAAAACTCTAACAGTGGAAGAGATCATCCGATCTCGTGAAGCCATGCACCTACTGGAGAAAGAGTCTCCTGAAGGCATAATCCCTATGACAAAACGAGTAATTTCATTCTCCAAGAATTCCAATGGCGTAAGAGCTCATACAATCCTGTGAAGGCGTTATTTTGCAGGATAGAGAGATTATCCGATCTCGGGCAGGTAAAATTCTGATGATGCTATTTGGGATTATCCAATCTCATAAAGGCGGTAAATGGGATCATCGGATCTCATGAGAACTTAAGCCTGGCGACGAAAGAGTCATCTAATGCTGGCGTAAAAAGATCATCCGATCTCTCATGAAGGCACGAACCTAATGGCGAAAGAGATCATCCGATCTCTCGTGAAGGCATGAACCTAATGGTGTGAAAGAGATCAGCTAATCTCATAAAGGCACGATCCTGGTGGAAAAAGAGGTTATCTGATCTCATGAAGACATTCACCTCTATGACGAACTCGTGAAATTGAAATATTAAAAGGCGATAGATGGGATCATCCCATCCGATATCGTGAAGGCAATACCCTGAAAGAACAAAAAGTTATCTCGTGGAGGAAAAACCTTGATGGATCAATCCGATCTCGTGAAGACTTCGTCCTAAATTGTGCCAAGACGAGTCCAACTCGCGCTGCCAAAATGATGAACGAAGTAGCCATCTGACGGAACAGTTGATTGGAGTTAATCACCAATCACTGTCGGTGCAAGTAAAAACTTGTCAATCGTGGAGGTTAACCCACTCACTCTATGCACGATGGAACTAGATTTCCTAATGGAGTCTCGAAAAAGCAATCAGCATTGCTGCCATCCTGATGTGATGAACAAAGAAGTACAACCCCAAAACACGGAGGTATAAATGATGCATGATGCTAATGGCGGAGAAAAAGTCTGATGAAATAATTGAATGTACGGAACGGACACGTCCAATCCCATGCAAACAAAATCTTAGATAGAACAGATGAGCTTTATCCGGAGAAATAGTAACCCAGAAGGACAAGCTTTCCGGTGGTTATGATCCATGACGATTAATGGTGAAAGGAGAGTTCGCCCACATAATCGTGGTGCCAAGTCTCGCTGCCAGTCGACTGATTAATCAACCTCATTGGAGGAGTACCAGCTCGTGCTGTAGAGGAGCCAGAGGCACTCGAGCTGCAAATTTTGCATCCACTTACGAAGTGACCATAACGACGAACGACGGAATAAGGGCTCACTTCCATGATAATAGATTGGAGTTAATCACCAATCTCTATCACTGTGGTTCCAAGACGAATCGCTGCTACACGCTTCCTAATTGACGAAGCCGTGTCAAATTGCATTACTATGATGAACTCATGCGAACCAATTCGTGATTGCCCATCCGATCATCGGAAAGATAATGACGCAATCATACTAACTCGGAGAGGTAACTCGGGATCATAAGCTCCACTTAACTCAGATCGGACGAACCATCTTGAGTAATTTATAGTCACATCGGACGAAACGATTCGAGGAGGACAGATTGATTCACTAGGACTCATCAGACGTATCGCCCAAGCGATTAACTCAGAAAAGTCAACTCGTGAGGGACAATTGATTACGATATCCCTAGATAATGAGATGGCCTGAAGGACCTCACAGTAGGGACGAACAATGGTGGCAATCCCACAACGAACACACTGAGGGGACGACTCCACATAATGGAGACTGGTGATCAAAAAAAAAAAAAAAAACTGATGGTTACTTACTATGAATCATTTTCATAAATAAAGACAAAAGGGTGATACAGTGGTCATGCAACCATGCGAGTCCTAAAGACGCAAAGTCGACGAAGGAGAAATGGAGACGCACCATTATAAGGAGGAATGGATCATTGGAACTCACCACCAATATCCATTTCTGTGGAGTACCAACTCGAAAAACTTGCAAAATCAAAACCAAACTAAGCATTCTTATTACGGCGAACTGTGTGGCTGTCACAAAAGTCAACAAGGACGAGATGGCACGGACATTGACAAACGAAAAAGAAGTTTGGTTTCGAGGGCCATGGAGCACAGTCTAATTTTTCCATATCAAAATATCAAGTCGATACATAAACAAGGCTAGGCAACATGACGTCAGTCCTGAATAAATAAGGTATTTTGTTTGTTTGTATAGGGAAGGATCCGAAACGGCATTAAACCCAGCAGACGAATAACCTTGGAGGAGCAAGATGCCACTCCATGCCGAAACAGCTGATTGGATTTAAACACCAATCACTATAAATTCATAAATGATGATAGTAACTGCTATATCGGAGTTCATCACCAATCCCCACTAACAACACACGTAATTAAGACTAATTACCAACCTATTAAGAGGTTTCATAAAGAAATTAAGCCAAAGAAGAGAGACCCAGATGTCCAAAGGAGATCCAGCCAGTCAGAGTACGAAACCAGTGGCGGAATGAAGTCCTGTTACAACCATGAAGGAGTGGTTGATTGAATCTAATCACTAATCGCTACTGAAGTGGAGAGACGAACTCTCATATTAATTACAGGCATACAAATGCACACCAAATTAGTCAGTAAAGAATGGCTTCTATCTCTAGAAACGACGGGGAAACATTAAGGATTCTTGAATCCAAGGCTAAATAGATAGCAGATGGATAATGACTACGGTTTATCCTATGGAGATAATAAGGCCATCATAAAAAGAAATTGCATGATGGACTGAAGTGGTAAGTCACTGGACGATAGCTCGATGAACCACGACGGTTCTAACTCCCAACATTGACGAGCAATGGTGAGCACTCCATAAGCGGAGCAATCTTAAAGACGATACTAAAAACTAGCTAATACACCGAAGTTTAGACGAGAAAAATTAATGCCAAGGCATACACTCTATAACAAGTTGTCTCACTAACAGCAACCCACCAATGGGGCATCAATGAAATGCTACTTCGAAACACGAAGTGAAAATTCTGTAGCAACAGATAACAGTTGCAGAACCGCTATGAACGAAGAGGGTCGTCACCCTACAATGGTGGACGGAGCTTAAATTTCTTCTCACTTTAGTCGTATTCGTGACAAAATGAAAAATCAAGACGGTGTCGAACGAACCACCATTTATGCATGAACAATTAGTTACATACTAAATTACAAGAGCATCTCATAACGAAGAGCCATGTACACTGATTAATTTAACAAGACGAAGTAATTATTAACATAGCGATTCAGCTCCATAATGAATTACGATTCCCATGACGCACCATCTTGCTGCCAGAGGCGAAGTCCATGCTTGAAGTTACAGCCACAGTAACCATAGATCGCTCTTACCAATAAAGGTGAAACTCATACATGAAATCATGCCCAGAGCTATATCGCTCAGTAATCCAAGGCGTCCCCACGAGAAGGCCAAACTATGAAGTAATTACTACCACCATCAGCAAAAAGCTGGCACTGACAATCATAAGTCAGTATACACAGTGACGTCACAATAAGACAACACATTTGAGGTCCGAGATAATGAGTCTCACAGAAGCCAGATGAGCCTGACACTTGCAATTTAAGCCACGATCACGTACAAAATAGGGGAGCCAGATGAGATCTCCAATAATCCTCTGTGAAAGGAAAATATTGCTAAGAAGGTCATTACCCAAGCAACAACAGACAACTCCACCAAGAGACATGAGAGTCTCTTAGCATTCTAACGAGAATGAAAAAATTCGAAGGATATATTCCTTCAAGACCATTAAATATGGTATAGATCGGAGGATACATTCCTTCAACACCATTAAATATGAAGTATAAAAATTGCTAAAGCCCAACGGGATAAATTAGCACGTTCAAGGAACATCATCCTTGATATGATCAGGGGATAAAAGAGGCCACGAAGTCAAACTAACAAAGGCTATATGCCTTGGATAGAATTTCGTTTGGAACAATAATATAAACATTTCTTTTATAAAAAATTCTTTTGAATTTTTTCGTATTTATGATTATTTTTGTTTTGTTTATATATTTGCTTTTTGCATTGCATATAGTTAGAAAATTTTGATTCCAAACAATACTCTTCTAAAAGCCCATCAAGATTATGGCGCAATGCTAGCCACACCTTCCATTCTACAAGGAATGATGCGGGAACAATATCCAAACTACCTAAGATGGAAACAGACCTAAGTTAATGCCATCACGATCATGAAATCGGATGATGTCCTGCCATAACAGGAGATGTCCAGAATTGGGGTACTTGTCTCTGGCTAAGACAAGAATCACCTAACCGAGGTACCGCCCTCCAAAAAATGGTTAAAAAGCAAGTGACTCAAACATCTGATTACTCAACCAAAGGGCAAGTGTAACCTAAACATGACGCTATTAAAATAACAAAGGCGAACTAGGAAATTCGTTATACTCCAAATCCAACACCGTAAGAGATGACCTGTCCAGTTAAGGAACTGATCACTCCTCGGTCTTGTCACCCATGGTTGGATTGATGGCACAAACGAAAAACATCCTCAAAGCCACAAAAACAAGTAATTCACCAACGGAAAAGTCGTCCTATGTACCAAAATAAAGGTATCAATTGCCTCCCACATACGAGGACTCACAAAAACTTACCTATGGAATATATCGCCTCGGACGATAAACGATGGCCTATCGGAGAGAACCAACACCTCTAAGCATTGTCTCGAACAATGCACGAGGACTTACAAAAAGCATAACCAATAAAATAACTAAAGGAGCATAAGTGGTGAGACATCGGACTCCACCAACACAAGTTACATGGTGAAAACTATCAAAGTGGAACTTCGTTCTATCGTTATCAACACACTCATTCACACACACAAAGGCGAACTTAGCTCGTGAAACATCATCTTACCTCGTTATCATACAATGATCGCATCAGCGATACCCAAAGCAGAAAACAAAAATTCTGCACGAGGACCACTATGGTGGTTAAAGAAGGAGTGCAGTCCAAACCATCACGAGGGCCACCCGATGCAAGGAGATAAACTAACTCTATGAAGTAGTAATTCTGGAGCAATCCAATGCGAAGCGCAACAATCCAAGGGAGTACTTGGAACCCAATACATAGGCAGGAGCACATGCATTTAGCAAAATGTCACCTCGCCAACACCACCACGTAGCAACGATGGCCAGGAGATGAAAAATCATCCTAAAATCTTAAATTAGAAAGACCAATCTTATTTCTAAATTGCAGAAATGATGCAACAAAGACGTACCAGAGACGCTACAATTATGCAAACCTCATAAAAAAGGCGATTTAAGTACCAACCTATCCATACTCAAGAGGTCGCGGCGAAGAAGACAAATTCCTTCCCAAGGAGGGTGGACTGATATTAAACATACATTTTCCAGTTTGTGTCAAAGACCAACTGAAGGCCAGCAAAAACAAGGGCGATCCGGACCAACGAAGCCGACGGTGTAAAATACAATAAATTTTCCAAGGATCAAGAAGTGAACACTACAAACTAAAACTCAATCAAAGGGAACAGACGAACAAAAGCCGAGAGAGGGACACCCATCTCTAAGCTATTAGGCGAATAACCATGCACCAATCTCACTGACAGGGACGAGATCTATCCAGGAGAAACACGAGGTCCATCACAACCATAACATAATTGGAGGAGCATGATGTCCGTCCCAACAAACCCTTCACAATAGTGTCGGGAAGCAACATGGTGACCGAAGGGAGCTTGGATAACACCAATCTCATTAATTATAACAGTTAATTGGAATTAATCACCAACTACTAATCCAATAAAGATAAAAAACAAACTCAAAGGCGAAATAACATGATGAATTGAATCAAGCAGGGGCACTACCTGTGCCTCGGAACTGAATATGAGAATAGGGGCAAGTGTGCATACTACAAAGGAGCAAATCATATTCCCCTACACCGTTCCTTTACCAACAGTTGTAGTGCCAAAGAATGGTGCAAACAAAAGAAGAGGGTCGTCACCTCACAACAACGATTGACGATTAAATTTATTGTTACATTTTATGAGAAAGGAGAATCCTTGAGAAGGCCCGCCAACGATGGAGAATTTCTTAGCTATGCGATGAGAACATCACAACAAAAGATGTGGAACTCATAAACTTGCAGCAAATAAATGGCGTTTTAAAAAGACTCGCATGGTGGCATTTTCACCACCACGAACATGGACTTATAGAAATGGAGGACATACACTCGATAAAATAGGTCAATAAACAAATTGACTTAAAGAGTATTCACAATGGTGTCAATAATTAAAGCGCACAACTAGTGTAAAAATCCACGATGGCGACTACGATGAGAAGCTAGGCAGGGGAAATTCCCCTCTACAAACCATGAATAAAGGAGAAAACAACACTCCACCAAGGAGAAAGGCGGTTAAAATACCACCAATCCTACCCATCGTTCAAAGATGAATCAAAACGAAAGATAAAAAGCTTAACGATTATATCGCAAAGCATTGAGGTTTAACTGAAATCCTCTTCATGACGGAGAAAAAATAGCCGCTCAATAATACCGGTTATTGCAGCCTGTGAAAAACACAGTTGTTCACTAAATTTACTAAGAAGCTTATCCAGAAGATCGCATCAATAACTACTCACCAAAGAGTAATCATGATAACCACCGGCGTACTGAACGAGGGACTAGAAGTTATAATACTGCCACTGCAGTTTCCCCATGAGCATTATACCAAATCCTAACGACGATACTAGGAGATACTAATGACAAGATGTCAGGAAAAACTATGCCATCAATATGCACGACGGAAGTCTTGGAACTTCACATAAGAATAGGGACAAGTATTAATACTTTTAAAATAAATGGTATTCTTATTGCTCAGTCCCTTCAGCAAACAATCGAAGCACCAAAATGAAGTGTTAGCCTACTTGCTCATAAGAATCTAATGCACATCTGGAGAATGCCATGATGGAGCACGACGAAGAAGCAACTTCGCGATTGCTATTCAAAGCACTAATGGTAGAAATAGTGCAACAAACGGTGAGGGTCGTCACCCTAAAAAGGCGAATAAAGTAAAGTTGCTTTTCTATTTTATGTTTCAGTGAAAACGAATGTAACTCGGTGAATCCGCACTCATGACTAGGAGAAAAGGAGGACGATCATAAGATCAGCTTGGAGAAAAAACACTTCGAAACAAGACTTTTCAAAATCTTGTGATAGACACATTTTTTGTGTCTGAATTTTCCTCAGTGTCTCTATTGATAGTGCTTGATTTTGTACTTATTATGGTGTTTTTATGTTTGTGTAGGTGTTTTTGGAGAAATATACTTGTGTGGAAAAAGTTGCTCAAAAAGTGCTATTTGGACCCCTGGAGGACATTTGCTATACGGACCCCAGATTTGGCTAAGGGACACCCAAGGTTATGCGTAGCCCAAATTCATCCTCAGCACCCAAATTTGTCCTCAGCGCCCATATTCTATTAGCACCCCATAAAAGGATAGGGGCACTTCATCTTCAACATTTCAAAAATAAAAATGGCGGGAAAACATTTCCATTCACAGGCAGATTTTTCGATCGGATTTTGGAGGAGTTTTTGTGCGATTCAATCGCTGAAACTTCATGGGTAGATGTGATTTATTAGAACAAAGCTGTTATGGGTGTTTGTTTCGATCAAATTTGGCTAGATAACCCAAGATATGAAATCAGAGCATCACGGGTTGGTTCTCCATTCCGAGTCCTGATTGAGTGACCAAGAGATTTTCGCGTGGCTGTTGCATGTTGGAACACTTCTGGACAATGACTGGATTCGTTGAGAGTAATTTGGCGTGGGGAAACAGCGTGAGAAGCTAAATCAGGGAAGAAAATATTCCCAGAATATTTTTCATCAAGGCCGAGTTAAGAGAGAATTATCTTGAGTTATAGAGAGATTTCTTGGTGCTACTGGATATATAAAGGGTTCTGGTGTTGCAGAAAAAAAAGGATGAAGAGTTTGGGGAGAGTTTAGAGTAACAACAGAGGATATTGATCGTGTTGCAGAGAAAAATTTTCTGCTGCTGCTAGGAAGAACACGAAGAACATTAGACGCCCAGCCAGCAGTCGTATTTGCAACAAAGAACGACAGTTTGGTGTGGGTCGTAGTATTCCAGAGACTACTGCACTTCATATTTATCGTTCTTTGTAACAGTGTTTTGCAACAATTATAAACGTTGCAAACACACGATTTTCATCATTTTCTCCATTTTATCATTTGTACACCTACTTTGAGCAATGAAATCAACATTTGAGCGTGTTTCCAACATCATGATGAGCTAAACCCAATCCTTGGGGCTATGGAGAAAGCTGTTGTTTCGGTAAAAGTGATATATTTCTATCAATTAATTACAACAACTCTATTATGATTTTTGCATTGAACTAAAAATTGTTTATATGATTTTGATTAGTTAGGTGTATTTTCTCTTGATAGCATATGCTTGCTTTAGGGTTTTGATATTCTATGCTTGGATTAACATCTATTCTTTTGGAAATCTACATGTCTAGGCAATACTATTAGAATCAATTTGAATGTTGAGTTTCATAATTATTGTTTTATTAAATCACTAATATCAACCAATGGTGGAATCCTAGCCCCATTCTCTCCATAATTTTCACAACATCTTTTTAATTTAGTGCGCTACTTTTATTTATTAAAAAAATATAAAAATACGCTTTCACAAGTCTTGAACGAATCATATTACTACAACAACTTTGAAAACACATCATCTTGTCCGACCACTCATCTCGCCACAAAAACAACACCTAAAGAAGATTTTCATGAATATTCTTCTTCGAAGAACCTCCAAGAAAATGAGCAAAATGTGAGAGTAAAATAACAAATCGACACGTGGCGCAAGATCTATACGGGCGTACCATATAATACTACAAGCAACTAAACAATAATACTACCTGTTGTAATCCTTATCCTGACTGGTCAGCAGCTAGTCAGCGCTTAGGGCAGTATTGTAATTCGATGTACAATACCCCCCCCCCCCTATATAAGAGAAGGGGATATAGGTTAAAGGGGGCTCCTGCTGCTTCTCTTATCTCTCTAAGCTAGACTCTAGATCATCTTCCTCAATGGATGGAGCTTCAAGTCCCTTGAGGACCTCTATTCATGGATCTTTGTGTAACACCACAAATAATAGTGATAAAAAAGTGGATATAGGTCTTTTAATGGCCGAACCACTATAAAATCTTTGTGTTAATCTTTACTTTTATGCACTTTTTTCTTTCATGTTTGATTTTCAATTATTTATATTCATTAGATCTTGTTGGATGTAGTAGTCAGAAAATGTGCAACTACAAACTCATCAGTACCAATACTTGTCATGAAACTTTTATCTAAGTTCAGATTTAAACCAGTTAATACTTCAAATATCAACAAGATGATTAACAATCTTCGTACTGTTCAAGGTAAATTTAAGATAAGATGAAGAATTTGAGAAAATGGCAAGAGGGTTCTTATTGATAGCAACTACAACCATATTACATAGCATAGTATGCTTTATATACAAGTAGGAAGAGAACCCTAGATACTATATTGGGCCGCACATACATGGTCTACAAGCCCTACAACACTCCCCTTTACGCGGTTCAATGACATAAACTTTATACATAGTGCTTCACAGATAGTGCTTTGAATATAGTTCTTCAAATGTAGTTCTCTCATTGATGACTTGTGCTGAAATAAATTTCCTAACTAAAACTTTGACAAGGAAAAACCCAGTGGGATAAAACTTTGGTACAACGTTTCACATGTAGTACTTCACATGTTGTCTCGTACTCTACATGTAGTTCATCACATGCAATACGATCTTTAAAAATCGATGAGTCTAAGTTAATTGCCTCGTTAAAAATTCGTCAGGAAAACCCAGAGGTACAAAACCTAAACTAAAGAAAAAGAGTATAATATTAAGAAAACTTTGAACATAGTTGGACTCGAATATGTTTCCTCATTAAAACCTTGACAAGGAAACCAAGTGGGACAAAACCTTGATGAAGGGGAAAGAGTATAACGTAACAGATGCAAGTAAAGGTGATTTGTTGCAGATGATCACTTTGCTCCATTGAAGTTGACTAGTTGATTCATAACTCCTAAGACAGAAAATCCTCGTCAGAGAGACAATAGCCTTAGCTGGGAAATTACATTCCCGGTGTTTGTTGTTGTCTAATTAAAAACCTTGCCAAGCAACAAAACTATGTGGGAAAATGTAACCTCGGTGAAGGAAAAGAGTTTAACACACCATTAGATGCTCCCCCTGATGTCAGACAATTTTCATTAGTCTAATGTAATCAAAAGAAGTTTACCACACTTTACTTTGGTGACATAAATGTTTATAAGACCATGTTGTTGATTCTGGAAGTTGCGTTGCTTAACAGAATATCGCGTTTCATTTCTTGATCCAGATATTTTCAGTAATATCAACGACGATCTTTATGTCTTCAACGTTCAACATACTTGATCTTTTTAGTGTTGTCTCGCTAAAAACCTTGTCGAGTAACAAAACCCTTTGGGAAAAACTATTCTCGATCGAAGGGAAAAAGAGTATAACACAGTTTCAATTTCGAAGTAAAATATGTCGACATCATATCCTTGGATCCTCCCCCTGATGTCGGCATCTCCCCCTGATTACTTTCAGAGTTGTTCCAGACAATTCCTTTAGTCATGTACTTTTCGAACTGAATATCGGTAATGACTTAGAAAATAGTCTACCACATCCCCCCCCCCTGATTACTTTCGTTTGAGAAGATATTATTGTTCTTTCATAATCAACAACCTCCGAATTGCACTTTCGTTAGCATTCCTTTTTATGTATTTGCAGGGATAAAACAAATTTATGTCAATGGTTACTTTTAAATACATGATTACATTCACTATACCATTCCAATGACATTGCGTCGACGCTGAGCTATATCTAGCTAACAAGTTCCCTGAGGATGTAAAATTTAATCGAGTACATTATTATACTAAGTACAACAATGCGGTTATTGTACTTAGATATGGGAATTTCATCTCCAAACACATATTTGTCATATTCCTTTAGACGAAATGGCCACTTAATTACTTACATTTAAACATCGACTAATCATGGGAGTGCTATCAGGATGCATGTCTTTGTTAAATTGTCTGACAACTTTAGACATATGCAAACTGGTGGAATAATATCCCAGAATCTCAGTACTTGGTCGAGCTTTCCCTAGATTTTTCATCTCAAATTCGGATTTTAAATAGCTTTTAAGGTCTCTTATTACATCAAGAGTACCCATCATGTCTGTACCATCGGCATAAATAACTACAATTCCAAATTAGGAAATTTCTTGTGAATACGCAAGAAAAAAATAACTTATTTATTTATCCCCTCCAAATCAAATAGTCACTTAGACGGGTATACCACTTCCGCCTGATTGCTTCAATCTATAAGTGAACGTTCTATCTAATTGTAAACGCACTCCGTGGTTTAGAGTTACTTGATTTGGGCAAAAAAAGTCTATCAAGTACTTTTGTAAATATCTTTTATCTCTTAATTCTTTCAGAGATACGTAACAACCACATACATATGCTGCATTTCAAGTCCTTTTGAAATTACCAAGCTAACTAAGTAGCGGAACTCTATAACGTTCATTACAAGAGAACAATTCCAGGGCTTTATGAGAAACCTCGCGCCACAAGCTAGTCTTTGTACTTTAAGACTACTTTATTCTCATTATGCTTTGTGATAAATTAATTATGTATGTCTAATAGGCTTACACTTGGTTGGTTAGCACTACCACACCAAATACCCGTATATTTACCAAAGAACTAAGTTCTACCCGGATTATGTAGGCCAAGTATGTTATTTATAGAATTAAACAATAATAAGCATGGTTCGATCCCATCGTGCTCTATTTCCTTGAGAAAATATATATAAAAATAACCATTAATATGCTCGCACGATCTTTCCATTGACTCGTGTATGTTCTCATAATCCTTTAGGATTTCATTGTTCTCTGGAATCATTAAACTTCGGAGCGTCCTCCAGTATTAATTCATGGACATAGTCAGAGACAATCAAATGAGATGATATCATTAATGATACAAATTAGGTTGTGTCTTACTTATCTACTTCCTTTCTAGGTGAGTATTGATCGAACCTGGTGGTATCTCCATCTTCCTTTATGGAGCCACGGCCTCAACCACACTTCTACTAAGTGTAGTTGCAACACCTTAGTCTATGGTGTATATCCCTTATTGAGGATTTGTAACTTTGCATGTAGGTTTGTATCTAGTATGTGTGATCTCATCACTTTAGCGACATCAATGTACATTCTGAAAATCGATTGTTCTTTGTCACTTCACATTTACATTTGTGGAGTACAAGAATCCATATGAGACACAGTGGGAACACACCACGAAAATTCCTGCCGTTCCTTTAGAAAATACTTTTTCTTATCTCCCCCTAACGACGGGAAGACTGTCTCGTTAAAGTAATAACCCGCAAATCTAGCGGTAAGAGATCTCCAACCAAAAGTTTTAAAATGCGGATAATTTTTGGGAACTCATTTCCAACATAACTGCTTAACAGTTTTGAAGACCCATCATAGTAAGATGTGGAGTCGTAATGGCACATATATAGTGCAACCAAAAATATGTAAGAACACGAATGTCAAGCTTAAATCCAGTTACCAACTGGTACGCAGAAAAGGTTGACTAATATTGGGTTCTAAAAAAGAATTAAGTAAGATGCGTGTATTTCCAAAGCAATAAAAGATAGGTTGGTACGCATAACCTATTCCTTAGACATCATCTGTAACATTTGATGGTAGTCTGTGCGAGTCGATTGGGTATAACATGTTCTATATTGAGCCTATTAAAATGCAATATTCATCAAGTCCTTTTGATGTTAAATTCTCTAGCATTAACAAGGGTGGTGAGCCTTTGCACTTTGGATTGTGTAATGTGCTAGGAGTTCTACAAAAATTAAACGCATCGTTTGTTGTGAGAAATAACTGATTTAATGCGTTGAATCATCCACCAGAGCCATAAGTCACTTGAATGGTCCGCATTCTGCATGGATATATGTTCACTAACAACACTTTAATTCTTTGAAGAATGAGTTATTCAACATTTGCATCTAAGTAAAACAGGATGGTATCAATCATGTTTTACTAAAGAAAGACTTTGTAAGGCGAGTGACGTGCTTTCTTACTCTAAAGCATAATGGGGAGATGCAATGCAAATCTAATAACTTTAGAGATCACTGATGGTGATAGATATCGTAACTTCACTTTCTATTAGTTCATTTTCTTGTACACTCAAATACAGTGATGTATGTATGATTCCTTTCAAAATGAAACATCATGTCACAACCAAAGTTCCTTTATGGTTATGTCAAAGCCTGTATGAGTCAATTCCCAACATTTCATCGTCAGAGTCAATATGGATTCAATAATCCAAATATTATAGTGATTTACATTTCACTAGATTGATTCATTATTTTCTCTAAGATATATTTCCTTCCAAATATATTAGAAACTATAAAAGATGCAATCAACTACATTCTCATCATTGTGAGTTTCCATATGATATCCACTTGCATGGGTCTCTTAGGAATTTAACAAGGTGATTAACTCTCGGTACATATAGAGGTTTTGTGACTTTTAATCTTTATTCCATCTCAGAAACATAATTTGAGCATTCTTTCGCTCGATGATCCAATATCGTAGTCACATTATAAAGAATTAGTTCAAAAACTAGTGTATATTTCTTAAATTAGTGGGAGAAAAACCACTATCAGTTAGACATTGAATCTTGAGATATTTAATAAGTGTTGTGGCCTTATTCATAACAAAAGTGGGATACCGAGATTCAACTCAAGTACTTTAGAGTGAACACATGTTACGTTTCAGGGAGGTGATATATTTTTCATCCAAATATATCTCAAATGCATTAGAAAATTTATGTCTCGTGGGAATGATGTACTTTTCATTTCATCAGCGCAGTAGTTCAATTAAATAATCAATTGGCCAGGAAAAGTTTTTTTTGTCGTTAAAGTTGATGTTAAAATTGGTTGCTACTATGATACACACATTACATTGTATATACCAACACTTATGACCAGGTGCATTTCCAACTCTTTCATTTATGATTGGAGCTACAATTACATTTTAAATAATCCCATACTCGATTGATACTTGTGTATTGGTGTTATTACTACCGAAGACAAAAATACATCTTTGTTTCATGATACATATGTCCCTTTTCACATGTTTTATATGAGTCCGTACGTCTAACCCTCACTACTTTGGGGTTCTTTTTCATTTTTAATTTTGTTACATTTATCCTAATTTGAGATTTTTTTTTTCAACAAGCCAAGAGAATCTCGTTATACATGTCAACCAATTACTTTAGGTCGAATAGACTACTAAAAATAGTTCTCTTGTTGTCATACTTCAGCATATACTGGTTCGTTAGTATCATGGATGAAGTAGAGACATGGAAATTTTCTGACTCATATCATCTTTTGTGAGTTCTTCCACAAAAAATTGGAATACATGTGATTTTATTTGCAACTCTTTTGAAATTACTAACTCTTTAATAGTCGAGCACGTGGATTACATTCCACGAAACATTCAAATTTGGGGAGACAATATCAAGTACGCAATAACGGTCCAAATACTTTTAAACCCCAAATAAATACATTGAGATCGAGTTGGTACAACCAATTGAACAAAAAAAATAAAAATCATTCAACTATAACCAATATCATATTCAAGATTGAAATTCACCCTTTATATAATATGGACTTATCTAAGACAAAAAAATGTTCCAAAAACAAAATAAATAAGCCCAATAGATGTTCCATTAGTTACATACCTCAAGATTTGGTTCCCACTGTACATAGAAAGAACTGGAACACCCTTGATCGCGCACAACCAGAAAATCAAGACCACGCTGGAACAGAACAGACTCGGATGGAATCGTCTGGATCGGCTCGACTCAGTGGACTGAACTGTACCGGGTTGACTGGGTCGGACGGACCGGGTTGGCTGGATCGGACAGGGTTGGACCGGTCCGAAAACTTTTCACTTTTCAACAGATTTACGTTTCAAAAGTATTTCCTAACGGCGGCCAGAAGAACAGAGATTAGGATTAGGTTTTCCCAAGATTCACTCCGTTCATAAAGTTCATATAAATAGACACGTAACTGTAGGAGGTCAGTGGACTAATAATCATCTTATAGGAAAATAAGTATATTCCGATCTCAATATCAAAGTAGGATCGTTATAGAAGAATATAGGCAAGATAGTTATTTGATGATGAATCGACAAAAGTCAAACAGGGTGAATTGACACAAAATCATGGAGAAACATCATGCTATCATGCATATCAATAATGATGATGGTTGATACATAAATGTCATACTACAGACATCATCTACCTATCAAAGATCTAACTTAAAAAGAAAATGGAAATATCTATTCTATTATATAAAGCCAACTATGGTTAGTTGAAGCTGCACATTTTGTTTCCTATTTTGCCCCTGTCAAATATTTTCATGAATATACATTCTCGGTACAAATTAGGGATAGTTTGGACTATTGGCTGACTTAGTTTTCTAGATGCATCTAAAGTCTAAGCACATTGGTTCACTGTGTATTGTCTAATAAATAAAAAACCAAAAAAATCGTATATTGGATAGTGAAAACTGAAGGTAGACCATCTCTTCCCAGTAGATATTTCTAAAAGATCCCTTTAGAAAATCAGATCTCATTTTTATGTATCCAAAGCAACTACAAAAGTTTTGGTGTACAAAGAGGTTCTATTTTCTTGCAACTCGGGATAGATGGAAGGCATGCCTGTAACTTTTTTTTAGTTGGTATATTTTGGGAAAATTGGGAAAATGCCCCAATATGGGGTGCAATGTTGGAAATCTGCCCCAACATTTAAAAGTTCGGAAAAATGCCCCATTCCGTCAAAAACTCAGTTAAGTCACATGTGTGAGCCCACACATGCGAATAAAAAGACAAATACGTCCTTCAAAATTCACGGTTAAGGGTTCAAAATCCATGATTGAGGGTTTAGGGTTCATGTTTAAGGTTCTGGTGGTGGAAGCGGCGGTATTAATGGTAGTTCTGGTGGTGATGGTGGCTTTACGCATGTGACTTAACTGGGTTGGATGTCAAAGTTAACGAAATGGGGCATTTTTCCAACTATTTTTAACGTTGGGACAGATTTCCAACATTGCATCTCATATTGAGGCATTTTTCCAATTTTCCCTACTTATTTGATTAGGGACATGTTCTTTTCAAACAACATTTTTCTTTCTTTTGGCGTTCTTAAGCATTGTGTTTATATCATCTTGCAACTGCCAACAAATGAAAAGCACGCACATAGCGCGTGCCTGTGTTCTTGTGGCACATAAAACAAGGATGGCATAACAGTGCAGACACAAAAAAATAAAATAATAATATATATTTACATACACAACAGGACACCGATTAGTCAGATGTAAAAACAACTCGAAGGTGGTGCAATTGGTTGATTAAAGAACCTAAATTGATGATAACTGTACCGTTTCTTTTAAAGCTTGCAGGGATAGATTTTTCTGCAGGAGAAAACGAACAGGCTTTCCTCCACCTGTAGTACAGATCTAAAAATTTCCTCCTCCTTTAGTTGCCAATCAAAAAAATCAGTGTAACCCAATATCAATATCAAATGAGCAGATTCCCTCTCCTCCATAAATTAAAAATTAAATCAAATCAAATTAAAACTGCAAAAATCAAAAGAAAAGAAACAGAAATACTTAGCTTAAAAGATTGATTCCACAATTTTCTTAGATGTAAATCCAAACCCAACTTTTGATTCAAACAACTTGTGTTTATCATCCATTTAGAAAAGAAAAAAAATCAATCGCTATACGGTATAGCATCGGGCATGACAACGTGTTCAAGGGAAATTTAACTAAATAACCAAACAAGATGATTAATTTAGTTCACGAATGCTCAACATAAAGTACCTTACGGAACAACCAACAAAGCTAATCAAAATTAATCAACTTGGTTGTATCGTGATCAACATAAGACACATAAAGGAGCCTCACAGTATTGCATAAAATATGGATCAGTGAAGATCAAAGTTGTGGAATACACAAGGATTCATTCTATCTTCCATCAGTATTTGCATAACGATATTTAATAGACATAATTCTTGAACACAAAAGATTTTAACCTATCTTCCATCAAAGAATTGACAATATAGGCTTAAGTTTTGTATATGTCAAAAAGTCTATTCATCCTTAAATCAATACATGAATACCGATCATGAACCACTTTACTTTTAACAAAATACGGGATAACTTAGTTTACGGATGTAAACACCAATATCCCATAACAAATTGCAATATAACAAATCATAAAGATTAAATACTGCAAACCATCATCCTCCAAATATTTTTAGAATTTAAACCAATAAACCTAATAAAGAACAAGAAGATGAAAAATAATAGCTATGTGTAGTCACAATCATTGTTATTCAAGCACCAGTTATTCTTCCAACTAAACCAAAAAGAAGACATACTAGGCAACAGATAAAACTCAGTTTTCCTTGATGATTTCATACCTCTGGAATGGTCCATCGAAATAGGAGTCACTGATATCCTTGATTTTGTTGACCGTAGAGACACCATGTTCATGAGTCAGAACGTTAGTTTTTCGATCAACAATGCGAACAAAGTGTCGAGCCTTAGCGCAGTCAAGAATAACTTTCTTCTGATTCCTGATCAAGATATTCTGAGTACTAAGGATTTTTTCCTATCCGTCAACAAGCTGGTTGATCTTCAGTGGAAGGTTAGCAAGTTCGTTATTTACTTCATTCTGAACGAGAATTAAATCCTTGACAGATTCTCCAACCCAAGAGTTATACTCTTTCCTTTCAAGCATCTTCTTCAGAATAAACTCTTGAGCAGGATCACTTCCTTTGAGATCATCCTCCACGGTAGGGTTAACTTCTTCTTTGGGAACAGTTTCCATTGAGTTCCTTTCTTGAAGATTAATGGACACATATATGAAACATATATATGTTCAAGTGTACACCTTAGATGGAAACCCTAGAGTTCCTTGAGGAGATATGGACGTTCGTGGACTAAGCCATATGCCAAGGAATGGACCCAACCAGGAAAACTGCATATTGTGTCACTTTCAAAAAAATTCAGCCCAAAAAGAAAGGTCACAGTGAAGAAGGGAGGAAATACTAAAAACTCACATCAAGAGATATCAAACATACAAACTAATGGAACTCAGCTAATTACTTGAGCATCTCTCAAACATCATCCTTGAATCTCTCAAGTTAGATATAAGAATGGGACATTGTGCTATTAGGTAGTAGAGGGAGATATAGTCTCACCATAGGTTTTGAGAGAATAGTTGTGATTTCCATCAGGATATCTGATCTCAACATTTCTTGTCTTCCCATGGTAGTTTCCATTTTTAGGGAAATTTATCATATCTCTTCCTAAAAGCTCAAGAAAAGAAGCTTTCTGATTACTGAGTCTAGGACCTCAAGAGATTGGTTCAATAGGATTTTCCGAGATGGGTTTCCAAAATCTAGACTTAAATTCACCAGAGTTGTTCTTATAAGCACATGTCATGCTTTCATCAGCAGCATAAGAATTTATACCACTAGAATGCACAGAAGTCTTGTAATGATTCTTAGGAAGGATATCATTTTATAAGATATATGGTGTTTTGTGAGCATGGGATTCACTGTAGTAGTCGACTGACTATTCACCCCATTGATAGTGGAAAGAAGCAAATTACGAAGTTTAGAAATTTGTTTCTTCCTGGCAAAAACAGCGGATAACATATTGATTCTCTTTTCCACAGAAAGTACAGGTTCGTGGAGAAGACGCAACAGACGACATCTGTTTTAACTTTACAACCTTGTGAGAAGATTGTAAGTTATATAAACTTTTCTTGAAAAAATCTTATTTTGGAGGATATTTCTTCATGTACTGTATGTCAAGAGGAACAGTTGGAACAGAAGAATTTTTCCTTAAGACAAAGTTTTCCTTTTCCAAGGTTATACATTGTTTATGGGCTAGTGAAAGTGATGCATCTAGCTTCTCTTTTTCAACACGAAGTCCGTCAAGATCAGATGAATGCGTCTCGATCAAACGTTTTTCTCTGATTGAGCCTTCTTTGATAACCTTTTCAAGATCACAAATCTTTTAACGCTGTAGATTATTCTCTTGAAGAAGTTTCTCAATATCCTTAGAGAATGACTCAATAATGTTATAGAGGACACGTTATCGATCAATAGACTTTTCAAATTCATCGATGATTTGATCATGATTCTGAAGATCAACAAACTCAATAGAATTTTTTGCGATTCTGATGAGTTTCATTTCAGATTTCGCCATTGTGTCCAATGTCTCATTGGAGGAAGAGTGATCGACACAAGATCAGACAATCTCCCTACCTTGAGATTCGGAAGAATCAACTAAGGAACAATACTTTGAGGTATTCTCGAGACAGCTGACATAGTTGAAAGATTTAGGAGGCATCCTGGTGTGCGTAAAAGATTTTGTCCTCAGACTCAAATTGATACAAACACAGACTTGTAAGTTCTTGAACGTGTTTTCCTGCTTTGATAGCAATTGAAAAAGCGGGGGTCTAACAACACCACCCAATATTTCGCTTAGCAATCTGTATGGAAAAACTCGAATATACTTTTAAGAGAATCAAGACTCAATCAATTAAAAGTACATCAATTAAAAGTATCTCTCCCTCTTGATTTGATTTCCTCAAACAGAAACTGCGAGTACTAATCAAATACAAGGAATAACTTGGATGGTACCAAAGAACAATATCCAAGGATCAATCAATGACAATCAACAACCAAAGGTTGGATTACTCTAATTGATGTTCTAACGCACAACCTGTATTATTTCAATTATAAAAATAAAATAACATAATGCGAAAACTGAAATAACACAGAAACCAGAAATTTTGTTAACGAGGAAACCGCAAATGCAGAAAAACTCCGGGACCTAGTCCGGATTGAACACACACTGTATTAAGACTCTACAGACACTAGCCTACTCCAAGCTAACTTCGGACTGGAATGTAGTTGAACCCCAATCAGTCTCCCACTGATCCAAGGTACAGTTGTACTCCTTTCTCCTCTGATCCCAGCAGGATACTGCGCACTTGATTCTGTTAGCTGATCTCACCCACAACTAAGAGTTTCTACGACCCAAAATTGCAGGCTTTGACAATAAACAAATCTGTCTCACACAAACAAGTCTATCAAAGGATCAATCTGTCTCCCACAAAAAAACCTTAAAGTTTTTGTTCCGTCTTTTGATAATAATCAAGGTGAACAGGAACCAATTGATTATCCGGTCTTATATTCCGGAAGAAAAGCTTAGATAAACCAATAACCTCACAACATTCTTAATCGTATGGTAGCGAAACAAGATGTTGCGGAATCACAAACAATGAGACGAAGATGTTTGTGACTACTTTTTATATCTTGCCTATCGGAGATATTAATTTCAAGTCAATCAATCTGATTGTACTCGTACGATAGAAGATGCAAGATCAAATCACACAACTATGATAAAAGTAGTATCGGTCTGGCTTCACAATCCCAATGAAGTCTTTAAGTCGTTAACTTGGTTTTAGAAGAAGAAAACCAAAGGTTAAAGGAGAATCGACTCTAGAACGCAAACTAGTATCACACGTGAAGTGTGAGGATTAGTTTTTCACAATACTAGATGTCTCCTTTATATAGTCTTTCAAATTAGGGTTTCGCCTTGGTCACAAAGCAAACAATATCCACCGTTAGATGAAAACCTAATTTAGATTCAAGCTAATATTTCTCAACCGTTAGATCGAAAACATAGCTTGTTATACACAAATGAAATGCACGCTTCTAGGTTTGTTAACTGTACCCAAACGTGTACATTGTTTGTTCAACAATAGTTAACCAAAAGGTTAGCCATATGAGCATTTCATACCAACCATATTCTTCTTCACCATAACTAGTTTAAATGAATTCAAATGAACTAATTAGAGAGTTGTTCAATTGCAAAGAAATCTTATGTACTACACAAGACACAATTAAAGCAAAGATGATTTGATTCACTTGAATCGGTTCATGAACTTTTATAGCCACGGTTTGCAAACTGCATTCCTTAGTATTTATAAGTTTAAGTTCAGAAATCATCTTCAAATATATAACCTTCTTAAGTTTGCACACTAGGTTCGCGGACTTAAGCAACCCGGCATAGTTTACAAACTCCAGCAGAAAATCTCGGCAAAGACTTTCCATCGGTTCGCGGACTGGGTTCGCGGACTGGTACTCACGTAACAAGTTTGTCAACTCTAGCAGAAATTCTCGGGATGAGAAGTTCGGAAGTTCTCAGAATGAGTTCGCGGACTTGGCCACAAGCCATTCTTCCGGTTTCTCTTGATCAACAAAGTTCGCAAACTTTGGTTCAAGGGATAGGACTTACGCACTTATGTGTTTCGAAAACAATACTTATGTCCATCATTGGTTATGTAATCTACACTCTCATTCCAAACATTGAAACATTCTTAAAGGATGTTATATAGTTGTTACACCATTTCTCGTCAAAGCAATTTACAAAGTGATTGAAACATATCATGACTTTCGTCACTAGGTAAAGATAAACATGGTCGAAGTGAAACACTTACCAACACATATTTCGAGATATAGATAGGAGAGGTATACTCGACTTGAAATACCGAATGTGCATAATCTAAGTCTATATATAGCATATGACATTTTGTCTCAAGAAGTAGGAGATAAAGTAGATAGACTTTTGAGTGACAGATAAGTTCAAATCTTCACATACCTTTTTGTCGACAAGTTCCACCGGTTCCTTGAGTAGTTTTCTTCTTGTATGATGAATCTCCATGAAGTCCTTGAGCTCAACTACATTTTCTATCCTAGTCCGAGACTTAGCTGTAGTAGACTAGAAATCAAGACAGTCTTATAGTTTTGATCACTAACATTGACAAACATGCTTGAGATAGCAACGCATGCGAGTTCGACCGAGCAATGCTCTAACAATCTCCTCCTTTGTCAATTTTAGTGACAAAACTATCAATATATATATGGAATACAAAAAAGATAAAGAAACTTTTTTCACCATTTCTCGTCAAAGCAATTTTCAAAGTGATTTAAACATATCATGACTTGCGCCACTAGGTAAAGATAAACATGGTCGAAGCGAACGCTTACCAACACATATTTCGAGATATAGATAGGAGAGGTATACTCGGTTTGAAATACCAAATGTGTATAATCTAAGTCTATATATAACATACGACTTTTTGTCTCAAGAAGTAGGAGATAGAGTAGATAGACTTTTGAGTGACAGATAAGTTCAAGTCTTCACATACCTTTTTGTCGACAAGTTCCACCGGTTACTTGATTAGTTCTTCTTCTTGTATTATGAATCGCCATGAAGTCCTTGAGCTCAACTACACTTTCTATCCTAGTCCGAGACTTAGATATAGTATAGCAACGTATGCGAGTTCGACCAAGCAATGCTCTAACAATCTCCCCCGTTTTCAATTTTAGTGACAAAACTTGCAATACATATGGAATACAAAAAAGATAAAGAAACTTGTTATACCATTTCTCGTCAAAGCAATTTTCAAAGTTATTGAAACATATCATGAATTTCGTCACTAAGTAAAGATAAACATGGTCGAAGCGAAACGCTTACCAACACATTTCGAGATATAGATAGGCGAGGTATACTCGGCTTGAAATACCAAATGTGTATAATCTAAGTCTATATATAGCATACAACTTTTTGTCTCAAGAAGTAGGAGATAGAGTAGATAGACTTTTGAGTGACAGATAAATTCAAGTCTTCACATACCTTTTTGTCGAAAAGTTCCACCTGTTCCTTGAGTAGTTCTTCTTCTTGTATGATGAATCGCCATGAAGTCCTTGAGCTCAACTATACTTTCTATACTAGTCCGAGACTTAGATATAGTAAACTAGAAATCAAGACTTATAGTTTTGATCACTAACATTGACAAACATGCTTAAGATAGAAACGCATGCGAGTTCGGCCGAGCAATGCTCTAAAAATCTCCCCCTTTGTCAATTTTAGTGACAAAACTATCAATACATATGGAATACAAAAAAGATAAAGAAACTTTAGTAGATCGTATTCCACATGTCTAATCTTCAACATTCCTCGAAATCTTCGTCACTTCCAAGTACTCCAATGATCCCAAAGGTTGTAAGTTTAGCATCGCCATTGTTGAAGATCCATAGCTATACCAATGAGAAAGCATCGGTCTCGATCATTGTTATATACAGTGTCATAGCATTATTACACAGTGTCAAAGTACGATTGTATCACAACTTCAACAATAATACTATGGTGATATGTATCACTCCCCATTAGTCAATACTCCATCTCACATGGAAACCACTCCCCCTTACACAATGATCCGAAAACCATATGTATTTGTAGTGTGAATTACATATTAATTCTCCCCCTTTTTGTCAATAAAATTGGCAAAGATACAAGAACGGGATCATAATGAAATTTCCGTAAGAGACATTTCATGACTAAAAGAAAATACATACCATCTAATTTAGATGAAATCATATATCCGAAGCTAATAGCATTCATCAAGGAGTTTAAACATAAAAGATAACCCCTTTAAAATTCGACAGCCGCACACCCCTCAAGATATGACCATTAAGCACAAGTTCAAAAGAACTCTCCCCCATTTGATCTCATTCCCAAGAGAACAACAAGAGCGACCTTAATTTCAAAAGAAAATAAGGATTTTGATTGGACACCAAAAACCATGAGAATGATATTCTATATCCAAAAACTCAATCAAATTAATCACAAGTAAACTCATGACTAATTTAATCGGAATAAACAATCAAATTAAACACAAAAGTGATCAACTTAATTTATTATGCTCGATATAAGAGAACTTACGGAGCATACCACTAACATAACCATTAGAAAATGAATAGCATAGTCGTTCATATACTCAACATAAGTGAAATCTTACGGAGTATGAAAATACTCAACTAGATTAATTACAAGAGAACCATAATTAATTTAATTGGAATACACAACAAAACTAATTACAAAAGTAATCAATTTAATTGTCATTTGTTTTGCTCGACATAAAAAGACTTATGGGGCAATAACTAAATAACCAAACAAGATGATTAATTTAGTTCACGAATGCTCAACATAAAGTACCTTACAGAACAACCAACAAAGTTAATCAAAAATTAATCAACTTGGTTGTATCGTGATCAACATAAGACACATTAAGGAGCCTCACAGTATTACATAAAATATGGATCAGTGAAGATCAATACTATGGAATACACAAGGATTCATTCTATCTTCCATCACTATTTGCATAACGATATTTAATAGACATAATTCTTGAACACAAAAGATTTTAACCTATCTTCCATCAAAGAATTGATAATATAGGCTTAACTTTTGTATATGTCAAAAAGCCTATTCATCCTTAAATCAATACATGAATACCGATCATGAACCACTTTACTTTTGACAAAATATGGGATAACTTAGTTCACGGATGTAAACACCTATATCCCATAACAAATTGCAATATAACAAATCATAAAGATTAAATACTGCAAACCATCATCCTCCAAATATTTTTAGAATTTAAACCAATAAACCTAAAAAAGAACAAGAAGATGAAAAATAATAGCTATGTGTAGTCACAATCATTGTTATTCAAGCACCAATTATTCTTCCAACTAAACGAAAAAGAAGACATACTAGGAAACAGATAAAACTCAGTTTTCCTTGATGATTTCATACCTCTGGAATGGTCCATAGAAATAGGAGTCACTGATATCCTTGATTTTGTTGACATTAGAGGCACCATGTTCATGAGTCAGAACGTTAGTTTTTCGATCAACAATGCGAAAAAAGTGTCGAGCCTTAGCGCAGTCAAGAATAACTTTCTTCTGATTCCTGATCAAGATATTCTGAGTACTAAGGATTTTTGCCTGTCCGTCAACAAGCTGGTTGATCTTCAGTGGAAGGTTAGCAAGTTCGTTATTTACTTCATTCTGAACGAGAATTAAATCCTTGACAGATTCTCCAACCCAAGAGTTATACTCTTTCCTTTCAAGCATCTTCTTCAGAATAAACTCTTGAGCAGGATCACTTCCTTTGAGATCATCCTCCACGGTAGGGTTAACTTCTTCTTTGGGAACAGTTTCCATTGAGTTCCTTTCTTGAATATTAATGAACACATATATGAAATATATATATGTTCAAGTGTACACCTTAAATGGAAACCCTAGATCTCCTTGGGGAGATATGGACGTTCGTTTACTAATCTATACGCCAAGGAATGGACCCAACCAGGAAAACTACATATTGTGTCACTTTCAAAAAAATTCAGCCCAAAAAGAAAGGTCACAGTGAAGAAGGGAGGAAATACTAAAACCTCACATCAAGAGATATCAAACATACAAACTAATGGAACTCAGCTAATTACTTGAGAATCTCTCAAACATCATCCTTGAATCTCTCAAGTTAGATATAAGAATGAGACTTTCTGCTATTAGGTAGTAGAGGGAGATATAGTCTCACCATAGGTTTTTAGAGAATAGTTGTGATTTCCATCAGGATATCTGATCTCAACATTTTTTGTCTTCCCATGGAAGTTTCCATTTTTAGGGAAATTTCTCATATCTCTTCCTGAAAGCTCAAGAGAAGAAGCTTTCTGATTACTGAGTCTAGGACCTCTAGAGATTGGTTCAATAGGATTTTCCGTGATGGGTTTCCAAAATCTAGACTTAAATTCACCAGAGTTGTTCTTATAAGCACAGGTCATGCTTTCATCAGCAACATAAGAATTTATACCACTATAATGCACAGAAGTCCTGTAATGATTCTTAGGAAGGAGATCATTTTATAAGATGTATGGTGTTTTGTGAGCATGAGATTCACTGCAGTAGTCGACTGATTATTCACCCCATTGACAGTGGAAAGAAGCAAATTACGAAGTTTAGAAATTTGTTTCTTCCTGGCAAAACAACGGATAGCATAGTGATTCTCTTTTCCACAGAAAGTACAGGTTCGTGGAGAAGACGCAACAGACGGCATCTGTTTTAACTTTACAACCTTGTGAGAAGATTGTAAGTTATATAAACTTTTCTTGACAAAATCTTATTTTGGAGGATATTTCTTCATGTACTGTATGTCAAGAGGAACAGTTGGAACAGAAGAATTTTTCCTTAAGACAGAGTTTTCCTTTTCCAAGGTTATATTTTATGGGATAGTGAAAGTGATGCATCTAGCTTCTCTTTTTCAACACGAAGTCCGTCAAGATCAGATGAATACATCTCGATCAAACGTTTTTCTCTAATTGAGCCTTCTTTGATAACCTTTTCAAGATCAAAAATCTTTTCGCGCTGTAGATTATTCTCTTGAAGAAGTTTCTCAATATCCTTAGAGAATGACTCAATAATGTTATAGAGTACACGTTCTCGATCAATAGACTTTTCAAATTCATCGATGATTTGATCATGATTCTGAAGATCAACAAACTCAGTAGAATTTTTTGCGATTTTGATGAGTTCCATTTCAGATTTCGTCATTGTGTCCAATGTCTCATTGGAGGAAGAGTGATCGACACAAGATCAGACAATCTTCCTACCTTGAGATTCTGAAGAATCAACTAAGGAACAATCCTTTGAGGTATTCTCGAGACAACTGACATAGTTGAAAGCTTTAGGAGGCATCCTGGTTGCGTAAGAGATTCTGTCCTCGGACTCAGATTGCTACAAACACAGACTTGTAAGGTCTTGAACGTGTTTGCCTGCTTTGATAGCAATTGAAAAAGCATGGGTCTAACAACACCACCCAATATTTCTCTTAGCAATCTGTATGGACAAACTCGAATATAGTTTTAAGAGAATCAATACTTAATGAATTAAAAGTACATCAACGAGTTTATATCTCTCTCTCTTGATTTGATTTCCTCAAACAGAAACTGCGAGTACTAATCAAATACAAGGAATAACTTGGATGGTACCAAAGACCAATATCCAAGGATCAATCAATGACAATAAACAACCAAAGTTTGGATTACTCTAATTGATGATCTAACGCACAACCTGTATTATTTCAATTATAAAGATAAAACAATATAATGCGGAAACTGAAATAACACAGACACCAGAAATTTTGTTAACGAGGAAACCACAAATGCAGAAAAACCTCGGGACCTAGTCCAAATTGAACACACATTGTATTAAGCCGCTACAGACACTAGCCTACTCCAAGCTAACTTCGGACTGGACTGTAGTTGAACCCCAGTCAGTCTCGCATTGATCTAAGGTACAGTTGTACTCCCTACGCCTCTGATCCCAGCAGGATACTGCGCACTTGATTCCCTTAGCTTATCTCACCCACAACTAAGAGTTGCTACAACCCAAAATCGCAGGATTTGACAATAAACAAATATGTCTCAGACAGACAAGTCTATCAAAGGATCAATCTGTCTCCCACAGAAAAACACTAAATTTTGTGTTCCGTCTTTTGATAATAATCAAGGTGAACAGAAACTAATTGATAATCCGGTCTTATATTTCCGAAAAACAGCCTAGATAAATCAATCACCTCACAACAATCTTAATCATATGGTAGCGAAACACGATGTTGCGGAATCACAAACAATGAGACGAAGATGTTTGTGACTACTTTTTATATCTTGCCTATCGGAGATATTAATCTCAAGCCAATCAATCTGATTGTACTCGTACGATAGAAGATGCAAGATCAGAGCACACAAGTACGATAAAAGTAGTATCGGTCTGGCTTCACAATCCCAATGAAGTCTTTAAGTTGATAACCTGGTTTTAGAAGAAGAAAACCAAAGGTTAAAGGAGAATCGACTCTAGCACGCAAACTAGTATCACACGTGAAGTGTGGGGATTAGTTTTGCACAACACCAGATGTATCCTTTATATAGTCTTTCAAATCAGGGTTTCGCCTTGGTCACAAAGCAAACAATATCCACCGTTAGATGAAAAATTGATTTATATTCAAGCTAATATTTCTCAACGGTTAGATCGAAAACTTAGCTTGTTATACACAAATGAAATGCACTCTTATAGGTTTGTTAACCGTACCCAAACATGTACATTATTGGTTCAACAATAGTTAACCAAAAGGTTAGCCATATGAGCATTTCATACCAACATATTCTTCTTCACCATAACTAGTTCAAATGACTTCAAATGAACTAGTTACAGAGTTGTTCAATTGTAAGGAAATCGTATGTACTACACAAGACACAATTGAAGCAAAGATGATTTGATTCACTTGAATCGGTTCATGAACTTTTATAGCCACAGTTTGCAAACCGCATTCCTTAGTCTTTATAAGTTTAAGTTCAGAAATCATCTTCAGATATATAACCTTCTTAAGTTCGCACACTAGGTTCGCGGACTTTAGCAACCGGGCAGAGTTTACAAACTCCAACAGAAAATCTCGGCAAAGACTTTCCGCCGGTTCGCGGACTGGGTTCACGGACTGGTACTCGCGCAACAAGTTTTTCAACTCCAACAGAATTTCTCGGGATGAGAAGTTCTGCAGTTCACGGACTGAGTTCGTAGACTTGGAAACAAGCCATTCTTCTGGTTTCTCTTGATCAACAAAGTTCGCAAACTTTTGTTCAAGGGATAGGACTTATGCACATATGTGTTTCCACAACAATACTAATGTCCATCATTGGTTATGTAATCTAAACTCTCGTTCCAACCATTGAAACATTCTTAGAGGACGTTATATAGTTGCTACACCATTTCTCGTCAAAGCAATTTTCAAAGTGATTGAAACATATCATGACTTTCGTCACTAGGTAAATATAAACATGGTCGAAGTGAAACGCTTACCAACACATATTTCGAGATATAGATAGGCGAGGTATACTCGGCTTGAAATACCAAATGTGTATAATCTAAGTCTATATATAGCATACGACTTTTTGTCTCAAGAAGTAGGAGATAGAGTAGATAGACTTTTGAGTGATAGATAACTTCAAGTCTTCACATGCCTTTTTGTCGAGAAGTTCCACCGGTTCCTTGAGTAGTTCTTCTTCTTGTTTGATGAATCGCCATGAAGTCCTTGATCTCAACTACACTTTCTATCCTAGTCCGAGAGTTAGCTATAGTAGATTAGAAATCAATACTTATAGTTTTGATCACTAACATTGACAAACATGCTTGAGATAGCAACGCATGCGAGTTCGACCGAGCAATGCTCTAACATAAATCATTAATGAAATCCATGTTCCTTACTTCACCACCACTTTTATTCCTCTCGGCATCACTTCTAACGGCATTAAAATATCCAACAACACACCAAGCTTCAGAAGACCAACTCCTAATTTCATTGATGTCAACCCAGAAAGCCTCTCTTAAAGTGTAATCACAAGATGAATAAGAATTAGTGAGGATAAATTTGAAACCGTTACTTCTGAACTAGAACATACAAGAAATTGGATTAAAACCCAATCTTTTATCTAGTAACTCCAAAACAGTAGCATTCCACATGGTTAATAACCCTCCATTATTGCCTGCACTTCCTTGAGATGGCAAAAACTCCCACCCAAACTCTGAATCAAACCATAATTATCTAAAAAAGTAACTAGAGAAAGTAACCATTTTAGTTTCTAGAATTGTACAGGCAAGACATTTATGAGCTAACTCCAACACAGTAGCATTCCACATGGTTGATAACCCTCCACTATTGCCAGCACTTCCTTGAGATGGTAAAAACTCCCATCCAAACTCTGAATCAAACCATAATTATCTAAAAAAGTAACTAGAGAAAGTAACCATTTTAGTTTCCTGAATTGTACAGGAAAGACATTTATGAGCATTCCACATGGTTAATAACCCTCCACTATTGTCTGCACTTCCTTGAGATGGCAAAAACTCCCACCCAAACTCTGAATCAAACCATAATTGTCTAAAAAAGTAACTAGAGAAAGTAACCATTTTAGTTTCCCGAATTGTACCGACAAGACATTTATGAGCATTGATCAAATCTTTCACTGCTATTTGCTTATCATAAGCATTCAGTCTCCTGGTGTTGTGCTATTTTCTTATCATAAGCATTCAGTCTCATGGTGTTCCAAATTAATGATTCTAGACCCATCTACAACCAAAAGCTCCCTTGATGTTACTTCCTCATTTCTCTTCTTCCCATTTCTTGGATTCACCAGAATTTGAAGTATCACGGCTGTCCTGCACTCTTTTCCCATCAGCTAAAATTAGGGTATGTTTGATAGTATGAAAAGAAAACCATTTCATGGGACAAGATGGGTTTTCCATTGAGCTCCAACAAATTACGTCCAAAATCCACTCTAAACGATGTTTTTTGTTAAAAAAAAAGACACGATTCCTAGGAATGGAATACGTAATCAAGTAAGAAATGATTATAAAATAATATTTATGAAATTAATTATTATCGAATACATTCTTATCCAACCAAAGTATTGAAAGAACAAAAAGAAACAGAAAAAGGGAGACTCCGAAAGATCAACAATATTTTTGAACCCGAAGTCCTCAATAATTAAATACTATTTCAGCATCACTAGATTAATAGGAAATTGTGATTAATGATCTGTGGAACAACAACAACCACAGCTCCACCCAGTAGCAGTCATCTGCCTGCAAGCTAAACCAATTTTTACTTTGCTATTTCCACATTTCTTGAAACATGCTTTCATACAACCCCCACATGATAGACCATTATTTACTCTACTTGTCCCAGTTGATCCAGCATTATCACTTATTGGACATTCACTGCCATCTGGTGCAGTGCCAATAGTAAAAACAGCCTTGTCTGCATTGATTCAAGCAACAATATTTGCATTGATACTAATTCATCGATGAAATAAAACACACAAAATAAAAGAAAAAGCCGAAATGTGTGTACCATGCTTACCGGAAACTGTAGATCCAGTAATCAACAGCAAGAGAAAACCAACACAAAAGAGAATGGAGGAAGAAGAAATCTTCGCCATGATAATATTAATTGAAGCTTCTAGTTATGGTGTCTAAGCTCACTGCTCTAAATGTTTTCAGAGTAGTTGTAAATTAGTAATGAGATGATCTTTGCTCTCATTTCTCTATAAATAGTAGAATAGAATATTAGATCACTTAATTAGTGGTCTGCAAGACTATTTTTTTTCTTCTAATTCCCAGTGCATAAACGTGTTACAATGGATATTTCAATATAATGTGAGCCAATTGAACATAAATTGGACTCATCGTTGCACTCACGGATTATTCTCTTGTTTAAACTAATCGAGGAAAGAAATAAGGAAACTACATGAAAATAATTGACTACTCGCTTTTATCCACATGGGACATTGTCGGGGTGTTAGATTAGTTGGAAACCTGCTAGATTTCAAGGCTCACAAGAGACAAAAAATAGGTCATCAAATAGTAATCCCCAAAACTTCTTATCCCATTGTTAATTATATTAATGATTAGATTGACTAAATTAAATTAAGTAGAATTAGTGATAAGATCAGTAATAAGATTAAACTAATCAGTTGATTTATGATTAATACTTGTTAATCAAGATAAAAAATTCCGATAAAATTTTACTGAAAATTCAAGTTATACTTTATATACGGTTGGGAGTTCATATTTTTCCCAACCGCATACAAAATTAGGTAACTTAGGGTTGGGAAAATTGTGAAAAATAACCACTTTACGGTTGGGAATTGTTCGGTTTTGATTTTTTGAAAATTTAATATCTATAGGAAAACCTAACCTAAACATTGTATACGGTTGGTAGTTTATATTTTCCGAACCGTAAAAAATTTATACGGTGATATTTCCTCACCGTAAATCATTCCTAGGATTGTATTTCCCAACCGTATTCAGTTTTGGAACTAATTTTTCAACCTGTAGTTTGTTAAAATCTAAAAGCGATAAAAAAAATGTTGGGTTTTTGATTCTTACCGAGTTAAAGTTATTACTGGCCGAGAATTGACGATTAATCGTCGTTGAAAAAAAAAAAAACATAAGGAGAGGAAGAAGAG